>NW_009229499.1:17842-20148 GCF_000690835.1 Fulmarus glacialis
GCCTAGAAGAGTGTTGTTAGCCCTAACACTGCTGCAGCTCAAAGCAGTTCTTTGGCACCACAGGCATCACACACGCCAATGGCTAAATGAGCCCTACACTACAGCATTTGGTTAAATATTGCTGCCCAATACAGCTGGGAAGTCCAGAAATTGCAGAAGAAATATATTTGCAGCCAGCTGCTGTAGGAGTAGCTTCTGATGGGTCTGAAATGCTGTATCCATGGATTTGGAAACCTACCTGTGGAGCAAGTTATATTAAAAGTGCACTACATTAGCAAAGACAGCTACCAAATATGCTGGTGGTTCCGCTGGCTCAGAATGATGGTCTGTCCTTGTCATGAGGAGACTTCTACTCACTATCTCATCCCACCCATGTCTGACAAAGAGGCGGAAGCTACAAAGATAGTTCAATTTCCAGAAGTTTTACGAGTATCGTCTCTGGGTAGAGGACAGAGAAAGATTCAAATTAGTGAAGGAGAGGCAGGGAAACTCAGGCATTACTCAGTCTGTTTGGCAGCTTGAGAATGGCCATCCTTGGTTAGGACAAAGGTCCATCTAGTCCATGCTCTTTATTCAGGAGCCAAAACCAGGGATGGAGAGCAGCAATAATAGAAACAGCAAAGATGCTTCCCCTAGACACTCTTCCAACCTCTAACAGTTTGCAGCTCTGATACTTTCTGAGGTAGAGAGTGTCTGACTAATCAACAGACACTTAGCTCTGAAAGAGCCATGGGAAGTTCTATTTCTTCCCATATGGCAAGGTCAGAAAAAGGGGCTACAGGAGTCAAATGAGGGGACCATGTAGGTTAAAGGAGATGGCTGTGTCAGGGAGAGTTTATAGAAAGTATAGTAGAGAGGAAATTTTAAGAACATGAAGTAGATTTGGGGATACTGTGTGCCAGGGTGTCAGAATAAGAAAGAGTTTTGCCTTGTGTGACTTCAAAAGGATCAGATTTGAGACGTTTCAAGAAGTGTGATTACAGAGATGTTAATTACTTTAACCATGGATAAGTTCAGCAATGACTAATAATAAAGATGAACTATGATGTATTTCAAAGGGACTTAAAGAAAGATGGGTGAGGATTTTTATTCTTATTTAGGAATGTGGTAACTGGGGAACTGAAGTAAATTTATCAATGTCCCAAAGCATGTTAGGAGCAGTAAATATCTCACTGCAGTGAAAAACAGATATGGAACTATTGGAAATTACAAAAGAAAGGAGTGAGTGCTTTCTAAACATTGCAGCAAATGTATATAGCTTTTAAATAACATGAACTCTAGGCTGAGCCTTAGGAAAATGGATAATGCTGTTGCCAGTGAGTAAATATATACACATTGAGAAAGGGTTGTTTGTTGCTCAGCTTTATACATCTCCCTGTTAAAGAATTGTTTCCTAAAGCCTATGAAAACATCCATTTGTTTCAGGAGGTGGTGTTGCTTTACTTTAAGCTTTACTTAAGAGCAGTTGAACACTGGGGCCAGAACAAAGCAGCAGATCCTGTTAGGTCTCTAACTGGGTGACGGAGGAGAGAAAGAAATGTGCTCAAAGTCAAGCATAGTTCGATAGGATTTTGCAAAGAAATCTGAAAAACTGAGAGGAAGTGGTTCTGCATCCAAATTTCAAAAAAACTTGTAAACTAATGTTTATCAAGGCATCTTTTTGGCAGTCTGAGGAATCCTATCTTTGATCCTCCTATAGATTTAAGCTCTAAGAAGAAGGAATAAGGATCTTAGAAAGGCAGAATTCACAGCAGATCCAATAATTTACCAGTAAAACAAAAAAAAGATATGAGATTATTACTAGAATGCTTGGATAGATTTTACAAAAACACAAGATTGCACTGGATATAATGAAAGAATTTTAAATCCTCAGTAAAGTTTTTAAGCTAGGGCAATTTTGCTTTTGTGGTTTAAAAAGCTGAGTGTAACTACAGAGTAGAATTTCTGTTCCACTTAATAATATTGCAGGAGACAGCAGAAAGATTTACCATCTCTTATGCCTTTTAATAATGTCTTTGTAAAAACTATTGTGAAATTCTCAGGATTAGGTGAAATGACATGTCCAGCACAAACAACTTTGATATATAGGGAACCTCACTGCTACAAGACAGACAGAAAGGCTTGTACAATAGAAAGTTGGAGGAAGTGACAGTAAAGATAGGATATAAGATCAGTTTTAAGATCAATGAAGGTATGTCCTGGTTTCGGCTGGGATAGAGTTAAATTTCTTCCTAGTGCTGTGGTTTGGATTTAGTATGAGAAGGATGTTGATAACACACTGATGTTTTCAGTTGATGCTAAGTAAC
>NW_009229499.1:20485-29274 GCF_000690835.1 Fulmarus glacialis
GGGGGGAGTGAGCAGCTGCATGGTATTTGGCTGCCTGCCAGGTTAAACCACGACAAGGTAAACCAAATGCTTCCTAAATTTTTTGTGTGCAGAGGAATAGAGCTCTACTCAAATGCTGAGCATGACTTAAGTTTTCAAAGTACAAAACCATTCTCTAGTTTTCCTGGGATGTGAGACCAGTATACTTACACAGAAAGGACTCATGTTGTGGGAAATAATGAGACAAATTTCGGGCCAGTGAGGTTGGACTGTGTGTGAAGAAGACCTAATAGGTCAAACAGGAGTTTGACAAGATGGTAAAAGGCAGATGCAGCAAAGTCCCATTTCCAGTGGGCACAGGATGATCAAAATTAAGTCAGACACAGTAGCTCAATATCCCTTGGGAGGCCATTTTGACTTCTTGTATGACTAAACATACAAAGGAGGCAGTATTCACCAAAGATCTAAGAATTAATAACCTTCACTGGCTTCCAAGCAACACCAGTAAATGAGTAACGTGTTTTAGTAACTTTCCTCTCCCTGTTGGGCTCAGTTTTAGCCTATTAATTCCCAGTGGTTGCAGGAAATGCTGGAAGACCTTGAGGGCATCACAGTGCCTCAAGCCATGCCTTGGTAACTATTGAGCTTAATGCGAGAACAAAAATGACCATGCTGCTCTCTATTCAACGTTAGTTGCTAACAGCTAAGCAGGAGGGTCTGGCATGTATCGTGTAATATGGAGATTACCTGACCACTGTAGGGTTGTTACCTCTTTGTGCTTGGTGTTGCCTGAGGACTCAGTGTTTTGTTTTCTCTGATCTTTTTTTTTTTTTTAGCTTTTATCCTTAAGAAGGAAATTAATGACATTAAAAGTTTTAGGCAGAACTCAGGACTGTTCTTGAACAGAAGGGCCATGCCAGTCTTATCTTTGTACTGTGACTAACTTTGAGAAAGCTGGACATATATAGTTTGCTTTTCTAACATTACAAAGACTTATTTCCATTTTAGAAAGTACCCAAGGAAATAGCATGCAAAAAGCTATGCTGAGAAAACACAGATCCCTGACTTGAAAGAACTCTAAAATGAGGAAGCTCAGAATTACAGTTCCTGAAGCAGCTGAAATTGTATTCTCTTGTATCTATTCCTAACAATAGAACCTTTCAATATATGATCATACGATGCAGATAAGATTGTCAAACTCTCCATCATTTACTATGGAACATTGTTCATACTTGAGCTTAGCTTTCAAAACAAATAGAGATTGAACTTCTTTTTACTCCTCTCTGGCTGAATGAATTAGGGTAACAAGGAAGAATTACCCTTCACGTTTTATAGCATACAATATTAAAATAAATTTTAACTTGACCCCACTGAGATGAACACATATGAGAAGACCATCAAGATCAGCATACTTGTCTTCTGTGACATAGGTGGTAAACGAATGCCTTTTTCCTCCTTTCTCCCTCGAGCTGAAGGAGACCTTTCCACCTCCACTGAGCACTGCATCTCCTGTGCCATTACCTGATTAGGCATAAAACTCCCTCTGCGCTTGGCTGTGGGTCCTTGTCACCTCCCAGCTGCTTCCCACTGCCTTCTTCAGGCTAAGAAACTCTCTCTGGCCTCTGCTTGTGTCAGGTTGTGCCTCATCTACTGGATAGAGGGGACTGGCAGCTGTGGTTGGCAACTACACCAGAAGGATGAGACAAGCTGAGTGAATTGTGCATGCAGGTTGTAGGGCAAAGAAAGGGGTGCAGCAGACGTGAAACAGGACTGGTTTCTCCAGCATGTCACAGTGCTAGGCATGCATGATATATGCCACTTGTGTGGTATAATACAGTTCTGTCCGGTAGTGAGGGGGCTGTGTAACAGCCTGGAGAGATTAGGCTGTCCCTCTCCAGAAAGCTTTTTTCTCCTTGCCACCAGAATCACTTGGGGAAGGAGCTAATCCCCGAGATTTACACAGTAAGAAAATTCACCATTATGCTTGGAGCAGCTTCTAAACCTCCAGAAAAACATGCTCCAGAAACACAGCTCTGTACCCTGTGGAGCTGAGCTAAAACAGGGCCTTTTGCTGCAACGCAATTTCCATGCGCGGGGCAGCAGGTTTGGATTCCCGCCTGCACAGTCCTGGACTCTTAATAAAATTCCATCTGTGTTTCCTGCCCTCCGGGGTGAATTCTTTTGGCTAGCAGTGGGGTCTTGGAAAAGAAATAATAATTGCTATACCAGGGCACTGTTATGAAGGCTGGGCATGGTGGGGCTCTGGCAATATAGAACTCTTTTTTAATGCACACACCCACCAAAACACAGCTCTGATGCTGCTGGAGTGAGGTGATGATAATCGGAGCTATGGGAATCTTAACTATGAATTTTCCATTCTCCAGTATTAATGATTTTGTGGACCAAATAGAGCACTTTTTAGCTTGAAGAGTGTTGCAGTCCCTACCTGCAATTCATATAGGTTTGATACTGGATTGCATCAAAATCACTATGGGTCCATCTCCCACTTCTAGCAGGATTCTACTTAAAGGGAACTGTAACAAGATTTTCGCCATGGTGAGACTGAACTATAGACCCAATGTCTGCCCAAGTCCTGTGCTCTGCAGTTTGGACTGGGGAGCTCTTCCACTTTAATTGGATGCAGTGAGTTTCGTGTTGAGGATCCCACTGCAGGGGAACAACCCTCTCCTTATGCTGTGCCTGCTTGACAGACCGAGGCATATGGGCTTTCCTCTTTCCTCTCAATGTGTATCTTGTGGCCAATCTAAATGAAGCCAAGGCAAGGAGAGATGCTTTTTTAGCCTTAAGGCAGGTGGATGTTTACAGTTTTCCTGCCCATTTAATTCCTGGTAGATGTTTGCTCTTCTAACTCCACCATGTACAGCTCTGGATAAGTGAAAGGGTCCTGTCAGCTCACTCCACCACCTCACACTTCTCCAATACAAATACTCCTCCTACATTCTTTAACTGTCTCTGTGGTTTGTGGAGACTGCTACTGTGATCCTGATGAATGCATGGCCTGGTGACCATAAGCCTGTGAGTGAAGCATGGCCACGGTTAGAAATTCTTAATGCCCTTTCCTGAAGGGCTGAAGGTTAGGGCAGATCTGATCTGTTGGGTGCTCTTCATCCCTGGAAACTTCACCCCATAGCTAACACTGCAGTGCCAAGTAAGGGCATAGGAAGGTCTTCAGCTTTTCTTTCCTCTCGTCCATTTCCTGGGTCCAGTATACCTTCCCGCATGCAGACTGGTTCTGCTCAACTCAGTTGTTTTGCTGGAGAGAAGGAAGAGTCCAATCAGCTGAGGGGACAGGAAGGAAGAGGATGAACCTGTCCCTGCCCACTCACCTTCCCAGTGCTGGAGCAGCCAGATTATCATCCCCACTCTGGCTTGAATGAGGGGTGTTGTGGGCAGGTGCAGAGTAGGGCCAGGTGGTCCAAACAAGGCTCAGGAAATTGTGACTCACCCCATAATACTGTCATGTCATCATACTGGTATCACTGGGCAGCTCCCACATTCAGTGGGAGTTCCCACTGCAGTGTTAGGGAAATGGCAATGTATCAGTGAAGAAGCCATGAGGAGAGTGAAACATGACTGAGACGGATGACTCTTCTCCAGTCATGCCCTGAAGTTAGTGTGTAGGACTCACCTCAGCATTTGTCTCCATCCAAGTTCTATCACACTCCACAGCATGGAGCGGCATAGATATCCACCATGTGGCACTGTAAGGTGGCCAGCCTGGATGCTGACAGCAACTTGTCATGGCACTGCAGGATTCGGAGTAAATGATAGAGCCAGCCCGAGAAGCAGAGTAAATTGGCCCATGTTGAGCTCCTGGTTGCCGCTGATTCTCGTTCAAAGCTTGCTTTGCTGAGCCTGTGCTACAGCGGAAGGGACTGCTGTGTATATACCCAACAGCACATATTGAAGGGTCCCTGGAGAAGCAGGAAGAGGCTTCCTGGGTCATCCTGTCTCGTATTTGGTTTGGTTTGTAAAGTATCACATTACTCCATGGCAGACTGAGAATAACTACACTGAGAATAACAGCTGATGGGCTGACTGCTTTCTCTGATGACATTTTTCTTTTTGACAGACAAGCAGATGAGATTTCATTTTATTGAAGAGTTACGGTCTTCAGCACTAAGCTGTGCTGGGATTTAACTGTTGTGTTTGCATTTTTGATGATTCTGAAGCTCAATAATAATTAACATTGGCCTGGGGGTTGCATTCTTTGTGCGTGTTACAAATCTTGCTCCCACCCAGATACTCCAGTTTGTATATGCCACACAATTTACAGAAAACACATTTTTTCTAAGAATGATGAAAACAGGGAAATTATTGCGGCAATTTCTTATTATGTTTCCTATTGTAAAGTCAGGTGTCTTCAGTGCTGTGAGCCCAGCTGTGCAGGCATGGGAAGAAAAATGGAAATCACAGGGAATAAATGCAGAGCACCTGTGCATATCTCTTTGACTAGCACGATGGCAACAGGTGCTAATGTCATGTGTGTTCAGCGTAGTGGAGGATGAGCAACTAAGCAGTCACTAAAGGCACTGAATGAATTAGAGCATTCCTGGATTGGCATTTTCTGAAGCCTTCTCTGCAAGAGTAAGTGGTGGTGTGGCTTTTGAAAATCATGAGTTTAAAGCTACTTATTTCAGTCTGTGGCATATGGACAGTCTTAGGTCAAAATAAACTAGGCTTTCCTTTTCTATTATGAATAATTCAGGATTAACTGAAATCCAAGGTAAATGGACATAAGTGATCCTAATACTGAAAATTGGGTAGTCCTCCAAGGAGATTCATGACTATGTCTAAATCACTTAGAAAAGGATTTGGTCGTAGTGTTGCACTGCACTATTTTGTGTCATTAAGCCATAGATGACTGAAAGTGAGGCCAAATGAGACCAGAGCCGCAAAGCTACTGAAGAGACTAAAAATGCAAGAGGGCCAACAGTGGGATTTTCAGGAATGCCTATTCAAATGAGGATCCTAAAAAATCTTTATAAAATTGGCTTTTTTCCCTTCAGCATGAAAGTTGGCTACCAAAAGGCGAGGCTACCACTATATATGGAACATATGAATGAAGAGAAAACCCAGTCTATCTCCCAATGAAAGCAAGTCGCTCACTTCAGTGCTGTTTTTACTGAAGCTTTAAATATCCCTAGTAACGGGACTTTCACAGTACTTCTCTCAAAGAGACGCCTCTTCAGTGTAGCATGCTTACCACTGGGACAGCTCTTATAGGCAAACTATCTTCCTTCTTCTTGGTTTTGTTTAACTTCATCTGGCCAGGGAATCGGCCTGATTACAGTCCCAGAAGCAGGTTGAAACTAGGTGGTTCTTCAAACTGAAACTGAATCTAAGCTGTTACTATTGAACCTAAATTAGCAGCTGAACTGAGAATGCTTTTTCCTTGAACCAGTATGGACCTCAAGCTGCTGGGCTAACTGCAGGCACTGCTAAAACTTGCAGCAGAACTGAACACGGAAAAAGCACTGGTTTGTGTCTCTCAGTCCATCCACCCTATGTTGTAACAACCACCAATAAGTCTCGTTACTTTGAAACGATTTGGACCCTTTTAAATCAAAGACATGGCTTTGAATTAAAGGAGTCATCTTAATAATTACTTTATATGAACCATACCCTCCTTCACAGTGAAGGAACATGCAGCATACACCAAACAGTGGGTTATATATCACTCCAAATACTTCCTTTCCCTTCTTGAGGCTTATGGCTTTTGAAAATACCACACTTCTCCACCTCCTTAGCTGTCATTTAGTTAAGTCTCACAGATGTAGCTTTTAAAATCTACGGTCATTGTTCACCCCCTCCTTCCAGCCCCCTTCCCTTGCCCCCCATTCAAGTTATTCTTTGGAACTGCTCTTCCTTTTATTTATGTAGATTCAAAAGACAAGGTCAAAGGGGACTTTCAGGGCATGTCTACACTGCGTGATGCAGTGTTATCCAGAAACTCTGAGGGAGTGCTGAATGAGCCAGTGTTGGCAGTGCAGTGGAGAGACAAAAGTGTCATTTAGATGAAAGCATCCCATCTTGACTTAGTGACTTCAAGAAATGGAGATTCACCTTCTCTTCTTCCCTTGAGTTTTGCTTCTGATGTTCAGTAATACCCTGGCTGAAGTTTGTGCCTTTCGTTCCTTCTCATTTCCTTCAGCCTTTTCTTTGTTGTGGACTTGTCCTTTTTTCCTTCTGTGTTACCACATAATTTACCTTACAGGTTGAAGCGATGACATAGCCAAAATGGCAGGGCAAGGGATGCTGGGATATGATTTTCAGCTAAAGAATTTAATGTCCAACTTTTAAATATACTTAAAGGGTCCTGATTTGAAAGAAAGGGGTGTTAGGAACTGCCATGCCCTGAAAATTTGGGTCTCAGCTTATGGCTCTTCTGCGTAAGAAGATTAAGTCAGAGGAAACTCAGGTGTGACTTGCAGTAGTCTGGCGACTCACCACTAACTCTACATGCATGGGGAACCTGTTAAGGGGGTTTTGTCTATGTGGCAGAAGTGGTTTGCAATAAGCTAGAGCGTAGAGTGCCCATGGGGCTGGGCGTGAAGAGAGGTGGCTCTGCCTTTGGCTCTGACTTAAGGTGGTGAGCACCTGCCCCGGCTGTGCACAGGAAGGTGGCTTGACCCTAGCTGGCTGCACCAATGCAGCCCTTCTGCTGCCAGCCTGCTCCCCCTCCAGGTGGGTGTCTGGGAAAGGTGGGGGCTGGGAAGGCTTTCCTCAGCAGGGCTTCCTACAGCAGGGAGGTTCCCTAAAAAGGCCTTGTCAGTGGGAAGAAAACAAGCTTCTAAAATACTTCTAAAGCGTGATTCGTCTGACCTAGTTTAGGCTCCTACTTTAGGATGATCTGAATCACACCCTCGAAGATCTCATTTCTCTTCATTGTCACCAAAGGGAGTCTAGGGTGATGCTCTCAGATGGGGACATGCATGCTTGACCGGAAGAGTCCCATCTCCCAAGGGCACTGGGAGCAGTCGTGTGGGTTAGCAAGTGCCCACAGGCTCATGACACACTAACTTCATCGTGGAGATGAGCCCCCAGCAACTCCTGGGGCCAGGGCAGAGGCTCCTAAGTCCCATAGGCATATTCCAAAATGGCATTGCAAAGCTCCTCAGTGCCTCGGCATGGTATTGCCAGCAGTGGTGTATGTCACAGACACCACTTCCTCAAACTTGATGCCCATTGCTTTCTGCTGCTCCACTTCTTACCTGTCGTCTTCTATGATTACATAGTTTGCCTTATTTTTCTCTGCATGCATTTTCTGAAGCTGAATCTGATTTTCATTATTTAATCCTTTGGTCTACTTCTGTGTCAGCTGGTGTTTGCAACTCTTCCCAGTTTAGTATCTTCTCTGAATGTCATTATCATATCATTATTTCCCTTTTCTAGATTGTAAAACCACGACTAACACTGATACCTGCTTGACCCTAAAAGGCACTTCCCTTAAATTACATTCAGATAGCTAGCTAGATGCTCTTTGAAATGCTGTTTTCTTTCCTTACAAAAATGTGGGGTACTGGGAACTGCAATGATGTCATAGCAACAGAATATGATTATGTAGGAGTCTGTGCTGAGGGGTATTCCAGAAACTGTATCTATATATGTATGTGTTTATTTGTATAAGTGCGCACGCATTTGTGAATATTTGTGTTGATAAGGTATTTAGATATATTTAAGGAGCAAAGGCCTTAATAATAACCTAAGACAATTTTTTTCTCTTTTGTGGGCAGTTTTGCATTAAAAAGAAATTAGAAGTAACTCCATGGTGTGACAGAGAAGTTGATGTAGTGACATTAGTGCTAAAAAAGAGAACAGCATCTGACTGTGCCTCCCAGACACAGTAAATAAAATAAGCTAAATTTGAATTTTGGTAGATGAAATCCTAAAAATCCAGCAGTCTTTTTATATTTTTAACATGCTCAACATTGTCATACTTTGGTTTAACTGTTGTCTGGAATATTTTTTCACAACGACAGATATAGCTATCCTGCTCAAATATATTCTGAGAAAGCACAGTGTTATAACTTTCAAGACGTGTGCTTGGGGGTGTGTGTGCGCATTAATGTTCGCTCAGGCTCATGCATCTCCATGATCTTCTATGCATGCAAAGCCATGCATTTTTGTTCCCACACGTGCATGGGGGGTGGCTGTGTGAACATGCACATCTTCCTCATAACAGTTTACAGCAATTTGCAGGCAGAGATAAATAGATGTAGAAATTACTTAGGCGCCGAAATTGAGATCTATACAGAAGGGAAAGGGATGATTTCTGTAGGTTTTGAAGCTATTCTAAAAAAAATAATCTGTTGCAGGAGTATCATTTTCTGTGCCTATGGAAGGTCTATAGGATGGACTGAGGGAACAAGGGAGAAAGTTGTCCCGTTCAGTGCTGCAGGACGTCACCATGGAGGGTTTATGCCTGCACATGTGAAGAAGGCAGCACATACATATATGTTTGCGAGTGTGCTGCTGAGGGGGAGGGGGATTTTTAGCAGCCTTTTTAACATATTTTCCGATTCCCATTTAGCTCGCAGCTCCCACCTACAGTACGTCACCTGTGCATAGCATATACCGCCTGCCATGGCAATAACCCCACTCCCTCTTCTCCCCTCCGTGCCCACCCCACGCCACGCTTTCTTCACGCATAAATCCCGCTCCTGGCTGTGGCCGGGTGCTGGGGGCTTCGGCTGCTCCGGTGGGAGCAGGGCTGGGGGCTCCCCACCCGCCCGGGCCTCCTCCTCGCCTGGTGCCTCCCAGACACACCCCACCCCACCCCTCCCACC
>NW_009229500.1:0-11947 GCF_000690835.1 Fulmarus glacialis
AGCCTCCCCGGGCAACACCCAGGCGCCTGCAAAATCCCGGTGCGCCCGTTTTGTGGGGCTGCGGCCGTTCAGAGCACTGGGGATGTCCCTTCGCCCGGGGTCCGGGCTGGCAGGGCGACAAGCTCCGTCTGGAAAACAAAACAACCAGAAAGCCGTTCTCCTCTCCGCCCTGAACTCTCTGTGTGGATAAACCACTTGCTCTGGGTAGCGCTCACGGCTGTCGCTTTAGGTAACTTTTCCTTAGCAGAGAGATGAGCTGACCACGATGCGGAGTTTTCCTTTATGAGCCCCTCGCTCAGCCTGCGCCTCTGGCTACCGAAGCAGCCCTGTCTGGCCACGGGAGCCATCGGGTCAAAGGGACTCCGGGGTGCCTGGGCGTTTCTGAAAGACCCTGACGTAGTCAGTGGTGGGGAGGTAATAGCGGAGCGGTGTGTGCACGTGTGTAAAAATGCAGTGGCCCTCCTAGTACACACTGTGAAGCGAGATGGCTGCCCACGAGCTTTGGTCACCAGCCCCCTTTCTCACCGTGCTTAGCGTGTCTGGTGCCCGCACTCATTCATGACCTGCTCCAGCTCTGTGGTGTTGTCCTGCTGTGGTCAATTGCTTGTTTAAATTTGCTTCAAGTGGGACCTTGTTCCCCTCCTTACCTGTGGATATATGTAATGTATGGCTTATTTCCTTCCCAGGAGCTGTGTTCCAGCCCCCTGTTCATAGCCGGTGGAGCCACTCGCACAGACATCTGCCAAGGGGCCTTAGGTAAGGTGGAGGCAGAAAGCTGAGTTTTCCATGCCGGTGCTGCCCAGGGCACCACGGTCCCCTGCTGCACCATCTGCATTTATACTAGGCTGTAACTCACTCTGCAAACACATCCTCTTGCATCCTACCATCTCTCTTCGTATCAATCCAGATCTTTCTTGCCTTTCGTCGACAGCTGCAGGTAGGCTCCATGTGTGTTTGGCCACTGAGCACAGCCTTGCTGTGTGCACCGAGCAGGGGTGACACAGGCTGGTTTCCTGATGGCTTTTCTGATCACTACCAGTTCCTTTCATGTCCGCACCTGTGTACCTGAGAGCGGCCTGACTAATTTCTGCTACTAGGATTCTGCTCAGAAGAGCAGTTGTGTGTGTAGCGGGGTATTTCTTTCCCCAGTGGGAGAGAGTGCTGCCGAGCAAGAGAGATCCCATGAAACCTGGAAGGATGCAGTACGGAGAAAACAAATTATATAGAAGGTTTCCCAGCCGCTTGCCAGCTTTGGAGGAAAACAAAACTGGGGTATTTCAGGAGGGATGGGCCAGCCTGTGAGCCTTCTGCTTTTGCCGTGGTTGCCACTCAGTTGGCATCAATGGGTCAGCCATTCTGGAAGAGCCCCGGGAGCTGCAGGGAAGCCCTGGGGGGCTGCACCCAGGGGACAGTGGGGAGCGAGTGGCTTAACCTGGCTGTGCGTCCACAGCTATCCTGGTCTCGAAGCCTCTCTCCTACCTTGCCCACCAGAAGGGGTTTTAGGTGAGCGCCTCCGTGCCTCTCCTCCCAGAAGGCAGCGTGGAGGCTGGCGAGGAGGATAGCTGCAGGGATGCGAGAGGAAGCTGAAGTGGAAGCCGTGAGGCTCCTATTTATTCCATAACTGTAGGAAGAGGGTTTTAGATTCAACTGATAGCATGGTTTGAGGGAGAGCTCTAGGTGTAGGGATGCTGTGTGTTGTGTTTTCGCAGAGGGGTTGGCAAAGGGATGAAGTTCTGTTTGGTTTTCATCAGTGTAATATTAGCCACGTTCGGCTTCTTAGTTTCTAGTCCCGCTGCTGCTATTTGTTTTCAAAATATATATATATATGTCCAAAAATATAAGTGATAGGGAAGCTTATTTTGTGCTTATGTTTTCTTTCAGAAGTTATTCAGGTTGGTGCTTTAGCAACTAGATACAATTTGTGTAAAAAAACCCCTGACAATAAAAAATACATGGATTGTGAATTTAGTTCTCCTCATACCCCCAATATCATCTGTGACGTGGATTAGGCTCTGTTGTATAATCAGTGAAGTCCTTGGCATGTCACCACCTTCCTTCGTGTTCTCTCTCTGCCCAACGTCATGTCTCCCACCATGACTACTTTGGCATAAAGTGTGTCCCAGTGCTTAACACACGTGCCAAACATCTATCCTCTTTTTTTTTAATGTGAAACTTAACAGTTAAGGAGTTGTTCAACTTGAAATTACATTTTATTGTAATGCCATTTCAACAGCTGACACTTTGCAGAGATGCTCCTTTCTGAAGGCACTTAGTTGCTTTCTGCCTTCTGCAGGCTTCCAGCTTTCCTCTCCAGATGTTGTGGCAGCAAAAGCACTGTGATGAAAGATTTGTAACTTAGTTTTCAAATTATGGAGCTGCTGTTCCTAATGCCAAACCTTGTTTTAAATGGATGAAAGCATTTGTTGTCTTAACGGTCTTTGGACCAGTCAGATGCTCTCATGAGGTTATAGTGTGCCACCAAAGCTGGTACTGACTCACAGGTATTATTTTACCTCTTGAAACAATATTTGAATAGGAGGTTGCTAGTGTTCATGTTTATATTACTGTTTTCACCATGACTAACTACTGTTATGACTCACCCCACTATCTTCTTATGAATCTGGGCAGGATTTTGGTATTGTGTGACAGTTTAGTGGTTGATTAAAAATTATATGCTATTGATCTTTTCTCTGCATAGCTGTTGACTTACTAAGAGCCTGTATAGAATCTCTGCTTTTTCACACAGGCTAGCAGATGTGCTGTAGAAAGGCTTTTTTTTTTTTTTTTTTGCCGCTGCCTGGTCTGACACCAGTGTTTGTATCGATATATTTGCTTAAGCTTCCATTTACTTGAACTTTGTGTGCTGACTGATGTCCCATCACATTTTAGGATGTCACAAAGATTGCACTGGAAGATGTCAGGCGCTCTTGGAAACCTGTACTTTTTATTATGCTGCTTTTTTCTGTAGGAAGCTTTTGTAGCCTATGTATCACCCAAAAGCTTGATCACAAAGCAAAAGACCTGTGCCCACGTAGAGTTTCATCACTGTTGCTAAGCCATTCAGAACATCTTGGAGTACCGCAGGGACAGATGAGGCATCCAAAGCCACGCACCCATCACTGCTGCAACAGGCTTCTTGGCAGGGGATGTGTAACCGAACAGCTCGGCTAATGAGCGGTGGTACAGATGTTCCTTTTAGCGCAAGAGTCTTTGATCTGTGGGCCAGATGCAGCCTATACATTTGTTTCATTGTTTTTGACCTGGACTATACGACACTGCAATGCATAAAAGGCATAGCTGATCATCAATGCAGAAAAGGTTGTCCCTCAAGGTGGCAGTTCATTAAGTTCTCCAGACACCCAAGTTCTGCCCCTTGGGCTTTGGATTATCCTTTATTCTGGTTTTGTTGCTTTTTAGAAGAAACTTTTAAAGGCGAGTATTTGGAGTTAGTTTTGCAGTATCAGATCTGAAGTCAGTGATGGTATTTGGCTAAGAATGGCAGCACTTGGGATGTGGTGACTCATTACAAGCGGAGGGGAGGAACCAAAGCCACTGCGGAGAGGAAGCTTATTCACCCTTAACCGCCTTCTTTGGAGGGGATGTCACCATGGTATCACAACACTGGGGCGTACACAGCGCAGTATCTCTCGTCTGCTGTTTAGACACAGGTGTCTCCTCCTTAAATAAATATGTGCGGAAAAATAATGAATTGGGTAGGATTAATTTAGAAAATGAGATGCATGGTTTTCCCACGCTGGCAACCGCTGTAAGTGGGTGGCCACAGCCTTATGTTTCTAACCAGAAAACTTCCTGGAGTCCCATGGTATTAATATAAATATGTTCAGCTGTTGATGTTGCTAATCTATAGCTATGAGTGTTTTAAAATAATGACGTGTCTGTGATTGGCTGAAGGTACATTTTCCCTGTGACCCCATACTCTTACATGGGCTGTGCAGTGACCAGAGGAGCTGCCTTTCGCTTATACCCCTCCAGGCACTTCATGGGGATGCTTTGCTTGTCTTTGCTCTCCAGAATAGCCAATTTTAAGCCCTTATGGCTATTTGTGCTTGTCTTGCAATTGTATTTTTTGTAACGTTCTTGTTTGTAGCTGGAGATTAGGTAAATCCAGAGATGGATGTATAGAAATAAGAAATAAAACACTGAAAGCAGCAAAAAGGAAGCATGGCAGGAAAAAAATAGTACTTCTTGTTAATATAAATAAACTCACAGCCTGATAATATTCCCTTTTTTTTTTTTAAAACCTTGTTCTTCCTATTGTATTGTGCATTTACAAAAATTCTCCATGATTAACCTAGCCTTGCTAACACGCCTTTCAAATTCTTCATACAAGTAACCTGTCTGTTAGCCTCCTCTTGAACTTTCCTTCTCTATCAAAGGAAAGTCGCTGTCAAGAGCTTTACAAAAGTACCAGTTCTTATACTTATTTGGTAAAGACCCTGCTCAGTTTTACTTAGCGTAGGCTAAAACTCCAGGTATTGTCACAAGATCTGTTCTCATCCAGGCTTTGAATTATCAGGTCTACTTTCAGTGATGACTGTTCTGAAAGGGAGAGATGATATCCTGACTGTTGAGCACTTTTAAATGTGGAAACCAAAGGGTGGTGTGTCTCCCGTATATGCTGCATCTGCCTTTTAACCTCAGGACCTTGCCCAGAGTTGTCCAAGTTAAGATCTATGTTTGTCTGATTCCAAATTCTCCTTAGAAACCAGTATAAAGTTCAAAAGAGAGGTTTTACAGCAAAGTCGCTGTTTCTTTCTCTTCATGTCTGCCTTGATGGGACAGCTAGAAAGTAAAGGAAATTCTTTATAAACTCTGCTTATGGGCTTAGAGGTCCTCTAGGGGCAGTTTCGCCTCCCTGAACTTCAGTGTTTCTTGTCTACAGAGGAAACTTGGCTCAAAGATGTATTATAGCATTAAAGGGTGTACGCTCTTAATCTAGATGCCTGACCAGCTTCATGACCAAGGCTTCCTGGCTACTGTGGTGGAGTTTTTCACTTATTCTTTCTGTGCTGCTGTCTGCCTGCCCAGCCTCTGCCTTGTTTATGGAATAGAAATGCTAATATTTCTTTGGAAGAGTGATGGGACAGCTGCTTTCTGAGTCAGACTTGCTACTACTTTAAACCAGCAGAGTTTTTCTGAGGGTGGTAACACCAATGTCAAATGCTCTGGGGGTCTCTTGGAGCAGTCGAGTTTGCCTGGTTGAGTAAGGCTGTGCAATGTGAACTCTGGTATATGCTGCAGATTGAGCAATTGAGAGGAAAAACACCTCCACAGCTGACTGTGAACAAGGGGCGTAGGACATGCCTCCCGCTGTTTCCACCCACCCGACAGAGCATGCGCAAAGTGCCTTCAGCTCTGCCTGCATCTTTGCTGTAGAGGCCAGGAGCTGCATGGTTTTATCCAGCTGTGCCTTTGGACTAGCACAGTGGTGCTGAGCAGGCTGAGTTGCTCTCTTTCTGGGTTTATCTAATTTAGTCTGAATAAGAGCATGTATTTGCCTAACCATGTGAAGGCATCCTAGTAGTCTAGGTAAGGATACCTGTACTGGCTTTAGTCTAGCTAGCGTAGGTCTAAGATGCAGAGACTCACTTTGCCTCCGAGTTGTGCGTGTCTGTCTGTAAAAGCCTTGCAGAGCCTGGGATGCCTGCTGGGGTTGTTCTGCTGCGGGTTATCAGTTATTTGGCCTCTGTGCTGAGATCAGGCTGGTTAACCTATCAATTTGTGTATTTGTGACTTGTTTCATGCCTGTTCCTAGTGTCCAGGATGCTTTGAGATTGCCTGTTTGTTAGAAGTCTTACTAAGGCTTGCTAACTTTTCCCAGCTGAGAGTGGTTGTTCCTGCTGGAGGGACGGTGGCATAGGAGGGAGAATGGAGATCCCCACTCTTTTCCTTCTTTTAGGATTTTGTTGATCTTAAAAACACCTATGAGCCAGTGGCTTGTGGGTCCTAGAAGAAGAATGTTTGTGGGGGAGGCCGAGGGTTCTCTGCCCACGTGCAGTGCTGGGGTGTTGATGGAGAGTGCTCCGCTCTCCTGTGGTGTGTGCTGGTCCGGTGCGCATGTATATTTACATCCATCCCCTTCTCCCACAATGTCTCTGACATTTGGTATTTCTACTGCCAAATACATAATAACCCACTGCTCTCTTGACCCAGAAGAGCCCTGTCACAAGCTGTTAACTTTCTTTAACTCAGTAAGACAACAGAAAGACTTTTTTTGTCTGAGTTAATGAATCAACTTGCTGTGTGATGAGTGCCAGTGGGAGAAAATCAAGAAGGAAGGAGTGGAGACAGTAAGATACAAATTCAGCCTCACCCCGCAAGAGCTCCCGTCAAAGTGCCAGGGCTGTTCTCTAGAAGGGAGCTGTCCCTTGGATTTGAAGAACCCCAACTCTTGTTCAAAAACTACCTATTTCGGAGACTTAATAAAAACAGGAATCCTCAGTACAGAAGGGATCTCTGGGCAGTCTCTCCCAAGTGCTTACCATGTTTCCAGGTTTATCTGGAGACTCCTTTGGTCAAAAAACACACACAAAAAAAAAAACAACACAAAAATAACTTTATGCAGGCAGGCTGTGTATGGGAGAACACAGATCTAAGCTGAGCTGGAGCTGAAGCTGAAGCCCTGTTGTTGCCTTTTGATCGAAGGGTTTTTTTGCAGAGCCCTTTAGTGTCCTCCTCTGTAAAGGGAATTGATGTGAAGGGTCACTGCTAAAGCCCTCACGTGGCTGGAGGCCAGAGGATCATACTGGTAATTGTAAACTAGCCTATCTAAAAATGTCTCTTAGTATCTTCTGACCCCAATCTCTTTCCCAGCAAGCACATTTGCTGTGCTTGGCGGTGCCTCTGAATGCACCACGGCACCAGAGGGTGCACAGCTCCCAGGGAACGGATGGAAGCTACAGAGGAGGCTGTAAGAAGAGTCGCCATTTTGCAGGGTGAGATGGATGTGCTGTCGCAGAGGAGGGAGGAGAACGTCCTTGTTGCTTCATAATCTGTCACAGGAGAATGACAAGGTGACTTTCCTTTTTGAAAAATTTCTCTGACACAATTTCTCCATTGCAGTACAAGCAGCCAGAGGCAGGGCTGAAGGGAAAGTTTTATGTTCGGTTCTTCCCCTTTAGGTTATGAAATTGTAAAAGCATCTCAGGTTTGGAAATTATTCTGAAATTCCACGTCTTCCACCTCTCATGAGATGTGAAAAGGGCCATGGGACAAATGTAATTCACAGAGCTGATGCTGGGGATCAGCTGTGAAAAGCGATGAGCAGCCTGGAGGGGGTTGCAGGTTGCCTGTGTTCCTCCTTGTGCTGTCTGAGTGGTGCTGGGTTTGAGCTTGAGGGTGACCAAGAGCTGCTTCTCCCCAAGGCTTTCTCCCAGCCGCCCATTTGAACCCCAGCTTCTCACCTGGGAGCTTTTGACCCTTTTCCTATAGGAGAGAGCTGGCTGTATAGAGACTGCTGCTTTGCTGGCCCCTTTGCTAGCAGTTGTGGCTGGTTCATGTTTCTTGAGCCTGCAATCCTAGACATGCTGCAGGACCATTCTGTGGGATCTGATGTGTAATACCGACTTCCCTGTGTTCACAAAGCAAGGCAACAGCAGATCTGGTAAAGGTAACAAGGAGTTTTGTGTTGGGTTGTGGGAGTCAGGGGGGCCAGCTGGATCTTTAAATCTCTAATCACCTTGCTAATGGGCTGCAGAAAACCTGTGGCTGAGCAGCAAGGTAACCACTCTGTTAAAGTAACACTGGTTTCTGAAAATAATTACAAAAAATAGAGGTAATGTTTATATAGTTGTGGTCTTCTGCTCCCTCTGCGTGGTAGGAGATGGTGTGGAAGAATACTGTCCAGACAGCCTGGACCCTGGGACTCTGGCATGCAGGCTCGGTGTATGTTGGCTCCATCCCAGGAAGGGTGAAGAGGTGTGTGGGACTGGGGAACAGTGCCTGCCTTCAGACCTTTCGTGACTCTCTAGTGACTAGCGCCAGAGACGAGATGTGGGACTAAACAGAGAGGCCTCTTAACAAGAGCCTCCAGAGATGTGTAAGGTGAAAGGAGCTCCTATTTGGTAGGAGGCTGGCAAGAGACCTTAAAGGGAGCTCGTCCACAGGGTAGACCTCTGGATGGCAAGTCAACAGGCGTTTATTAAACATGGAGGAGGGAAAGGAGAACAGCCTATGCTTGAGAAAACACTGGTCTTCTGAGGAGAAACTGCACCCCTGAGTACCTGTGCGGACCCACAGGCCCTGCTCTTCGCCTTTTCCCCATGCTGCTTCCTAACCCGTTGTTCTGGTTTCAGCTGGGATAGAGTTAATTTTCTTCCTAGTAGCTGGTGTAGTGCTGTGTTTTGGATTTAGGATGAGAATAATGTCGATAACACACTGATGTTTTAGTTGTTGCTGAGCAGTGCTTACACTAAGTCAAGGATTTTTCAGCTTCTCGTACTGCCCTGCCAGCGAGGAGGCTGGAGGTGTACAAGAAGCTGGGAGGGGACACAGCCAGGACAGCTGACCCAAACTGGCCAAAGGGATATTCCATATCATATGACATCATGCTGAACAAAAAAACTGGGGGGAGTTTGCTGGGGGTCGTGGCTGCTGCTTGGGAACTGGCTGGGCATCGCTCAGCAGGTGGTGAGCAATTGCATTGTGCATCACTTGTTTTGTATATTCTTTTAGCATTATTATTATTATTTTCCCTTCCTTTTCTGTCCTATTAAATTGCCTTTATCTCAACCCACGAGTTTTACCTTTTTTCTGATTTTGTCTCCCGTCCCACTTGGGGGGAGTGAGCAAACGACTGTGTGGTGTTTAGCTGCCGGCCGGGTTAAACCACAACATCTGTAGACACTCAACTGAATATTAAGTTTTCTTTCAAATAGTCCCAGCATGGGTGATAACTGCTGGTAGATCATAAAAAGCCTGCTTTTACTTTTTTTTCTTACTTTGATCTTGAGGAAACGCATGTCTGGAAATGGCGTGTATTTGTGTACATGCATTTGATCTGCCTTACAGGTAAAGTGATGGGAGGGACTATCTCATTGCAGCTGAGGTGATTATTGGTTGTAAACGCACAATCCCTATGCAGTACAAAAACTAAAGAACAAAGTTTCAATAATGAACTTTTTTTTTTGACAGGGGACTGTTGGCTCTTGGCAGCTATTGCCTCTCTCACTCTGAATGAAGAAATTCTGGCCCGTGTCGTTCCCAAAGACCAGAGCTTCCAGGATAAATATGCAGGAATCTTCCACTTCCAGGTAGGTGGAAAACAGCCTTCCCCCAGTGCTGTTGGCCAGGAGCCGGTGTGGCTGGCCATGTCTACATGTGTGATGTTTCCTGGAACACTTTGAGGGACGTCAAAGAGCCAGGTAGAAAAACAGAGACATCCATGAAGGTTGATGGTGGTAGAAGGAAGAAGACCGCTAACCAAAGGGTTGGGAGCAGGGTCTGTCTTTGTGGTCCTTCCTCCATCAGCAGAACCAGCTGAGGACGTGCATCCCTGAACAGGGTGGGCGAAGCTGGCTGTGAGGGGAATTGCTTTTCCTCTAGGAAATTGGTGGTGGCAGATAAACGTCCTGGTGACCTGAGTGCGCAGCATGGGGCAGTGACGAGGTGTTTGTGCTCCCTTTCCAGTTCTGGCAGTACGGGGAGTGGGTGGACGTCGTGGTGGACGACAGGCTGCCCACCAAGAACGGGGAGCTGCTCTTCGTGCACTCGGCGGAGGGCAGTGAGTTCTGGAGCGCGCTGCTGGAGAAGGCCTACGCCAAGTGAGTCGAGGCCAGGCTTTCACCCCACTCAAATCTCCCAATGCCTCTGCTTTCCCATAGCATCCTCAACTGCACGGATACTATGCATTTAAAATGTCAGCCTAATTATTAGCCTTTACATCTTCTGGGGTATCCCACAATGACTACTTCAGTAAAGCTTTGCTGACAGGTGCTTAAGACAAGTAGCCAAAAGTACTGGCTTTGTTGCTAGCCAAGAGAAATAGTCCTTGCATCTCATGGCAAGGCTGTTCCTGTCACCACGGCCTGGGAAGCTCCGTTTCACGTGCTCTACGCACCTGAGAGGGCTTGCAGCTGCCGTGCTTCAGCGTGCAAAGCACTCCAGTCCACATGCCCAGGTTTCTGTTCAAGGTGACGATGCTCAAATCTGAATTTCCAGTTTTGGGATGGTCAGGGAGGAATTCTGTCATCTAACATTACTGTTTTCAATTGACTTAAGAAATTGAGCTAATTTAGATAAGCTGAAAATCAAACCTGTAATTTTTAAGGGGATTGAAAGACTGTGTGTGGAACTAGAGAGGCAAATTGTTGGGTCTTGATTTTTTTTTTTAAATATTATTTTTTCTTCAAATAGTGTCATTTTGTCATTGATATGAACCTGTAACCTGCATACATGGTCGTATAAGATTTTATGCTGGGCTTTCCAAGTACAGAGGTCTAAGAATCAAAGCTGAATGGGGGAGTGTGTTCGTAGCTGCTGTGGTACTGTTGAAATCAGAAATGCTGTGACAGTTGGCACAACCGAGTGTGCCTCTCCAAGAGAAGAGGAGAATAGGGAGCATGGTGGTTGTGTGTCTCTGTCCCCTTGCAGGCTGAATGGATCTTACGAGTCTCTCTCTGGTGGCACCACCACTGAAGGCTTCGAGGACTTCACCGGTGGAATTGCAGAATGGTATGAGCTGCAGAAGGCACCACCCAACCTCTTCAAAATCATCCAGAAGGCACTTCAGAAAGGCTCTCTCCTTGGCTGCTCCATTGACGTGAGTTAGCGGGCATGTTGCTGGACGCTTGGCTCCTGCTGCGCGTGCAGGCAGCTGGGGATGGGCCTGTGCTCCATCCACAGGAGGTGCACAAAGGATGTTGGTGCCCTCTGCCTACGGTTCTCTGCTCTACGCTGTGCCTGGAGAATTTGATCCAGGAGTGTGACACAGGCACGTGCTCTTCTTGGGGCGTTATGTCTGAGAACGGGTTGAAATGTAGACTTCATTAGTTCACGTGTAAAAGCTCATTGCCTCCCTTGGTTTCTTTCTTCAAGATCTAGAGCTTTTGCTGTTTTGTAGGTTCATGGTAACAAATCGTATAGGGAACTCATTAGGGGTCCTGATCTACGTCTTTGTTCTTAAGGAAGCCCGTAGCTCGGCAGCAGGTTGGTACAGGCGGAATGGGTTTGGACAGAAAGCTGCTGCTAATGGCTTCTGCAGTCAGATACTCAGAGGTGGCAACCTCCACCCTTGCCGTAGCCTGTTTGTCGCACAAATTGTACCGAAACGTTCCCAAAAAATCTGGGCTTTGTTCTTGAAGCAGGGAGGCTCGGACTGTTGCCAGGCCTTTAAAAGGCTTTATCGGAAAACACGTCGCCAAAAGCTGAACCTGCACCAGAAGGAAAAGAGGAGCTTTGGTCCTGCCTGCAACGATTCAGCATCACTTTTAGCCTCACTGAAATGAGTCTAAGTATGGTTATTATGATAATCACCCTGCTCCCAAAGGAGATTACATCTTAGTTATGTCTAAAGGCAAGGTAAACTGTTTACAAGAATTTTGTTCATAATATAAACTCAAGTGTTTCCTCCCATTTTTTAAGTTAAATTGGAGTCACAGGAGAGGGAAGCTTCACAGCAGGAAAAGTACTTGGTTAATGTCAGCGTGCGACTTCACAGCACTTTTGAAGCCTGCTTTGCTAGTTTGCATTTAGATAAGAATCTGACATCTGGTTTTCTGCCCCAGAATGATAGAAATCTCTTGTCAAGGGTGGGGGGGGAGTAAATATATTCCTTTGCTGGTAAGTGCTGACTCTTTCTATATTGTAAAGTAATTATTAGTGAGTTTAGCCTCTGAAAAATCCTGTAAAATCTTTTCTTCTCTTCTGTGAGAGAAATAGGGACACAGAGGTTAAACATTACATGGAGAGCGCGCTGTGGGGCAGTAAT
>NW_009229500.1:11997-35036 GCF_000690835.1 Fulmarus glacialis
ACCCTCTTTTTAAGCTTCAGATATGCTTCTTTAAAGATCACACACTTTCTCAAATGGTGGGAAGGCAATGGCAAACACATATTTCGTAGAGGTTTAAGCATCTTTAGAGCAAGATGTTGAGCAGTCACTTTCTGGCAAGAAGTGATTTTTCTCTGCAGTGTTTATAGGCCAGACTGCCCAAGTATTGTAACGGCTACAAACAAGTGAGAGGGTGATATGCCTTCAGGTATGAATGGCATCCAAAGTGCAGCCTTTTCCCTTGCTCCCCTGCATGGCATGTCCCAGGGTGGTGGTGCTAGGGAAAGGAAAGGGAACCTCCCACCCCGCTGTGAAGCCAAAGGGGGTGTTTTGACCTCGAAGTAGAGCACTGGGGCTTGCTGGACTGGGGTGTGATCCCTGGTGATGCCTGGGCAGCCTCAGGCCAGTAGCCCCCCCCACATCCTGGTCCCTTGAGAACATGGAGTTCATCGTATGTATCCCCTTTGTACAGCATTTGGAGATGCACGAGAGGGGATGCACCGCACCAAGTGTTTCGGAGCCAGGAAGGAGCTTTGCTGCAGTGCAGGGCTTCTGGCATGCGCCCCGTGCCACCAACATGGGCGCCGGGGGCTCCAGCACCGCCACGCGTGCTGCCGTCCCCTCTCCCCGCTCTGTCACGCAGATCCCTCTCGTTGCTTCTGTGCAGCAGCTGAAGCACCCCTGCAGCCTCCCAGTGAGACTAAAGCTGCATTGGAGGGGGAAGCTTTGCTCCGTTGGATCCCCTCCGCGTGGGAAGCCATGCTCACCGAGCTTCTTTGCTCCTCCAGATCACCAGTGCGGCGGAGACGGAGGCAGTCACTTCCCAGAAGCTGGTGAAGGGACACGCGTACTCGGTCACCGGGGCAGAGGAGGTACGTGCGCCGCCCCAAAGGGGCGAAATGCAGCCAGCTTTGTCTGTGGTCTGGGCCGTGGCAGCCACAAATTCGTCCTCAAAGCTGCAAATTCTCCAGTCTCACCCGTTTTGCTGAATCAGGTTTTGAGTCCTTTCTTTCTGAAGAAATGCGGAATTAGTTGCTGTGTTTTGGATAAACACAAACTTGACTTCTTGGGGTCTTGACGAAAAAAACACCTTTTTTTCCATAAGCACCGCTATTTCCCAGTGAGCGGGGCAGTGGGAAGCCCTGTGCGGATGGCACACTACGCTTTGCTGGTGAGGGGGGCCCTCAACACGTCTCTGTATAGCAGGCACCACTGTACCTTAAACGCACAGCAAGATGTGCGAGAGACCTGTAAAGGCAAAAAAAAAAAAAGGTATTATTGTCCCTTAAATGCCTGCCGAGCAGCACCTTTCAGCAGGGCACAGTGTTCGAACGCACAGTGCCTGTCCAAGAGCAGGTGACCAGCAAAGGTAAGGCGAGTGAAAACAAAAGAAGCAGATCATGGCGTCCTTCCAGGTGTGTAATGGACTTTCGGTCACTTCACTGATAATTGTTTCTGAAATAATGTCTGCAACTTCAGAGTGAGGTGTAGAGAGCTGCTGACATGCTGCACTGAGGTGGACGCTACTAACGGGCAGGTTTATGTCCTTGCATTTGGTCCTCCTCTCGCAGCAAAAGCAGCGAAGAGGGAGTTTGATCTTAATTCACAAACAGGCTTGATTTAGCCAGGCTTTTCCTTTAGAGATATGTGCAGGCTTTGTAAGGGTAGTTCATCTTCAGCACCGGAGCATCATTTCTGGACTCCGTGCTGCTGATGCTCTGTGCAGTTTTCTTGGCTTTGGGCTCTAGAGATGTGTCAGCTCCTTCCTCAAATTAGTGCCGCGTGTTCCCTATAAATACTGGGTGTTCCCACTGAAACTGTACAGCTTTGCTTGGCCTGGACTCTGCGCACACAGAGATGAGCAGATAACAAGCCAGGGCCTCGGGGCAGTGCGAGGAGGTGCTGTCGTGGCAGGGCTGATGCCACCGTGCCCCGGGGCATTTGTGTGACCAGAGGGGTTGTGGCCAGACTGACTATCCCACCTCTTGTAATAGGTGCAGTTAAGATTGTATATAGCGGGGGGTGGGGGGGAAAGGCATTTGAATGTGAAAGGGAGTGGCAGGGCTGATGCCGCCGTGCCCTGCGGCATTCGTGTGGCCAGAGGGGTTGTGGCCAGACTGACTACCCCACCTCTTGTAATAGGTGCAGTTCAGATTGTATATAGGGGGCGGGGGGGGAAAGGCATTTGAATGTGAAAGGGCAGTTTATACATAGGTGACCGCTTTTTGGTCAGTCCTGTGGCATCTTTATGTTTCCTTTGCATGAAATCCCATCAGAGGTAACTTTTTTAGTGGCACAAAACAGACATTTTGGTAATCGTGAGTTTTGATTGCACAAAAACCTTCTCTGGACAAGCTTGGGTGCGTGGAGCTCATTCAAAATCAGTTTGACTTCACGTCTTTTGGATCAGATGAGTGCGTGTTTGTGCATATACACTTCAGTGTTTGTGCAGCACCGAGATACTTACTCTGTCATGTCCTTTAATTCCCATAGAAAAGGTGGAAGGGAGCGCAGTGCTGAGTCCCTGGGTAACTCTTCGTATGCTTCTGATCCCATCAGGTGAACTTCCGAGGAACGGTGCAGAAGCTGATCAGAATCCGAAATCCCTGGGGGGAAGTGGAGTGGACCGGGAAGTGGAACGACAAGTGAGTCGATGGCTTGCGCGTCGCCCGTAGGCTTTTACTGCAGGGGTATGATCATGTTTCTGCTGTCTCCTGTCTTCTCCCTACCTCAGATTCCTCTCTAATGTGGATGTGATGTTTGCTCTGAGCTGTTTAAAAGAAGCATCCCACCACTGTCACCTTCCACATAGGTGTCACAGCATGCAGTGCCCTTCATACAAACACCTGCCTTCGTGTAAGACGCAGGCGTTTGGTTGGGGGTTCCTACAAGCCTCTCTGTAGTTTCTGCTTCTTTAACAGCCCAGGTGCAGTGGTGAGATTCTGAAAACTTACTTTCTAAAAGGGTTTTAAAAATCCATTCCTCTTGTCAGCAATGAAAGCTGGAGTTTACTCACTTCTGTGGCTGGGCAGTATTTATTCTGGGTCTTGCTTTTTCTAAACTAAAGCTCCAACTCAGTCAAGGCCTTAGCACTTTCTGCAAATAAAACTCTGTTTCTGATCCTTACCTTGGATATTTAAGAAGTGAGGTGTCAAATATCCCAGGCCCCTGTATTTTAACTCTGTTATGGTTTGAGAGCCCTGGAGCTGCTATCAGCTAGATATTGTGGAGTATTGCAGTTGTCTCGAGGTGTTTTCTAAACTAAAGCTCCAACTCAGTCAAGGCCTTAGCACTTTCTGCAAATAAAACTCTGTTTCTGATCCTTACCTTGGATATTTAAGAAGTGAGGTGTCAAATATCCCAGGCCCCTGTATTTTAACTCTGTTATGGTTTGAGAGCCCTGGAGCTGCTATCAGCTAGATATTGTGGAGTATTGCAGTTGTCTCGAGGTGTAAGAAAGTGAAATCATTGTGCCAGAACAGCTACGTCAGGGTTTAACCTTTACTGTACCCTGTAGTTGATTTGGGGTTGTCTTTCAGCTGCCCAAACTGGAGTGGCGTTGACCCCGAGGTGCGGGAGCGGCTGACCAGGAGGCATGAAGATGGGGAATTTTGGTAAGTAGCACTGGGCTTCCACGCAGGCTGAAGGGAAAGTCTTCTCCTCTGCTTTTTTCACACAAAGTAACCTCTCCCAGTACGCTCCCCAACATGAGGGAGCAGATTCGCCCCAAATCCTAGTGCTAAATCGCAGAGGGAGAGAGAGAGGATAGACAAGGTGGTTGCATAGAAAACCTGTCCATTCTAAGGAGACGTTGCCTCTGGCATTGCCTCCCACAGGATGGCGTTCAACGACTTCTTGAGACATTACTCCCGCCTGGAGATCTGCAACCTGACTCCAGACACGCTGGCAAGTGACAGGTACAAGAAGTGGAGCCTGCTGAAGCTGGATGGGAACTGGAGGCGAGGAGCCACTGCAGGGGGCTGCAGGAATTACCCAAGTAAGAGAAACTGGAAAAACCTTTTACTCATCCACTTCTACTTTCTCTGGGAGCTTTCTCTGGGAGCTGCTTTGGGGTGGCCTATGGAGGACAAGGATGTACCTGGGATATCCAAGACTGATGTCCACGAAGTGCAAGTGTTTGGGAGATGTGGCTCCCTGGTGAGGGTCTAGTTGTGGTTGCAAAGGCTGTGGGGGGCGTGTTAGTTTTTCCTTCTCACAGCTGGTTCTGGAAGTCAGAGCCGCATCTGTCCTAGCTGACGTGTATGTATCGGCATGGCTGCTTTCCAAGAAGCCTCTGAGCAGTTTGCATAAATCCGATTCCCAGACACATTCTGGACGAATCCACAGTATTTAATCAAGCTGGAGGAAGAAGATGAGGATCCCGATGATCCTGAGAGGGGCTGCACCTTCCTCATTGGCCTGATTCAAAAGCACCGGCGGAAGCAGAGGAAGATGGGAGAGGACATGCACACCATCGGCTTTGCCATTTATGAGGCAAGTAAGGCAGTACAGCTGCATGGGAGGAAAAGGAAAACTCACGCACCCTATAAATGGGGTAGTGCACTTAGACTGGGCTTTCTATCAAAACTCAGCCAGGTTGAGTTGGACACCAGCTGCAGCAAGGAAAATTCCACTTAGATGTTTAGAAAATTATCCTCCACAGGAACAGTGGTCAAGCACAGGGACAGGTACCCAGAGAGATGATGGAATCTGCGTTCCTGTAGATATTCAAACCTAGGCTGGACAAGGTCCTGAACAATGTCATTAACTTTGATACGGGCCTTGCTTTGAGTAGGGGTTTGGACCAGATGACCTACAGAGGCTCCTTCCCACCTAAAATATTCTGTGCTTTTAGATGGAGGAGCAGAAAAAGTATTTAAAAATAAAATAAAAGTGCAGAAATCCAGTCTGACCTTCACTTGTCAGGCTGTGGTGAAAAGCAGCAGAACGAGAGCAGCCGTGGTAGGGATGTCACGCTAGCTGCGACACCTGCACTAGCTTGGGGAGCGTGAACCCAGCAGCAGAACCAGCCAAAACACCTGTAAAACTCGTTTTGCTGAAGGAAGGGTCAGAGACGTGTCTATGGTAACTCCTTAAGCAGGACATTTTGTTCAGAGCTGCAGAGCAGCGATGGTTAACTGGCAGTGAAAATAGGAATAATGGTCTTGCCTGCGGGTTGCTCTGTAACCATAGGCAATATGTGCAACTGCTTGCTTTCTCAATATCCCAGCTTTGGAAAAGCTTGTCAAAGAATCTGGTCCCCGTACGCAAGTAAGGTTTAAAGCAAAGCTAGGTCCCCTGAACCCATAAGGAAACAGAAAACTGCATTATTGTCTTGCTCAGCCCCTGCCTCCTCTTCTGATGGTGGGAGAGGTCAGAGGGGCGGGAGGGTGAAAGAGAAGGTGGAAAGAAATAGTAGAGAAACTGAGTCTACAAAAAATATCATGGTGGGCCGCAGGGTAGAGGCCGCCCTGGCTGCCTCTGTGCCAGGCCGTGCCTGCGCTGCTCGGGGTGAGCCCCACCGGCCTCCAGGATGGGGTCGGGACCTGAGCCAGCCGTCAGCCTTGGGGGACGTGGGCTCAGCGCTCACCTTCCCCCTTGAGCTGACTTTTTTCCAAGAGTGTGGATGTACCCGCTAACCAGTAGTGAAAAGAAATAGCCCTGGAGCTGCCATTCAACAGGCAAATAACTCTCCGCTTTTCTCCTTGCAGGTGCCCCCAGAGGTATGTAGCATGCATTGGTGGTCAAGGTGCGGAGTTGGGGCTGAATGGCTTGTGGGAAGAAGTGGTTCAGAGCATCCTCCTTCACTGCAGGACAATATTGACTGTGCAGAGTCTAAAGTTAGAGGCCATTTATTCTGGAAGGGGCCTTGAGCCCATGTTGCGTTTCCAGAGCGTCTCGGGTTGGGATAAGAGCTCTCTGTACTGCAGAAACTCACCAAAGCTGCTCTTCCACGGATCTTCTCCCAGCCCAGACCCACACCTGTTCCCCCAGAGCACAGCTGCTTTTCTCAGGTTTGCACAGAGGTCATGTTTGGCACACAACTAATATTCCAAGGAGGTGTTTAATTTTCATTTCCCTAAGCACCGTCTTTATTGGTTTCTCCCTGCCGGTAGCTAATAGCATGCCCCAGGGATCAGAGAGGGGTGTGGAAGGCAGTGATGCCTATGCAATACGAGGCAGGGCTGCAGACACCTCTGAGCTGTTGCTCCTCAGAGGAACGAGTGAGGTTGAGCAAAATGCCAGGGAAACCTCATTACGGGGCTTGCGGTACCTGTGAGGGTGCATGCAAAGCAGCCGGGGCACCTCGCAGCTCCCGAGGCTACGCTCAAACCAGCTGCTGCTATGTAAAACTGGGTTTCATCCGGAAGGAAATGGTGCTGCCAGTTAATTAAATTTCTTACGTACCTTTTGAGTGCTTTAGCAGTACTCTATCAGCTGCTCAGCTCTCACCCTAGTGGTCCAAAAATCTGATTTCCATAAAAAAGAGACTCTAGCTACAGTCCCATTACTTTTCTTTCCCCCGAAACGTGGAATTTTATCTCCTACCATGGCAGCAGGTCTGGCAGGTTTTGCATTCTTAAACAGCCGGGAGGACAGGAAGGGGGAGATTTCTGAACCTCTGCACGTTCCTGATGTTTGCTTCTAGAGCTGAGCTAGCCCACCTGTAAGCCCCTGCACAGAAGAGTTTATTCTGGAAGATGTTACACTCCAAATATGCTTTTATAATGCGTAACATTTATTTTATTCTTGGAGGCCTCCATAAGCGGGCTCTCCGCTTTAAGGCGGCCTGACCTCAGAGGCGGAGCTGAGCTGCAGTACCCTGGTGGCACCAGCTCTGGAGACCAGAGGGACATCGGTCGTAAGCCGTCTTGCTTTAAAGAAAAACAGGTGGTGGGAGAATTTGCCAAAAGTCTTCACACACCCATCATCATCTGCAAAGCATAAGCTTGACCCGAATGATGTATTGAGATGATCTGCAAAATACGTTTGCACCCACAGCTCAGGAGTACTGTGGTGGGATGCACCCACCCCCTTTCTCTTCTCTCTTTTGGTTCTGTTGAATGGACAACATTTCTTTTTCTTTCCCCCCCTCCACATCACTAATTGTCATATCTATTATATTTTTTATTTGTAAATGCAAATACATGCAAACTGTTGGGGTTTTTTTCCTTCTTTCTTTGCTTTTCATAAGTTTTCTGGCCAGACAAATATTCATCTGAGCAAAAACTTTTTCCTGACCAACAAAGCTAGAGAAAAATCAAACACCTTCATCAACCTCCGAGAAGTGCTGAACAAAAAACTCCCTGCAGGAGAATATATCATCGTGCCCTCGACCTTTGAACCCAACAAGAATGGGGATTTCTGTCTGCGAGTCTTCTCTGAAAAAAACGCAAACTCCACGTACGTAGCTTTTTTGTAACCATGCAAGAGCGGTATGGGCACATGGGCGATCTCTGGCCCCTCTCGTGGGCGTGGAAGGGTGGAGCAGCCCGGGGCTGGGGTACATCGGCTTCCCACAGGGAGCAGGAAGGGGTGATGCGCAACCGCCCTGCATGGATGGGATCACGGTGGTTCTTGTTTGTCCCCAGTTTCCCCATGTGCAACTGAGGAAAGTTTGAGTAAACTTAGCAGGAAGGAATGGTGGAATAATAATAATGTAGTATAATATAACAAATTATTGTCGTCGTTGTTGTTGTTACTATTATTATTATTATTATTATTAGCCCTACCTGGGCAGACATATTTAGTTATTGGGCTGTAGGCAGCTGGGTGCCACAGCACAGGTTGGTCTGTGGAGAGAAGAAAACCTCAGGGAGCGGCAGGCTGGGCTCTCTGCTTGGGAGACAGAACTGCCTGTGCTTTCGGCTGTCTGGGAACACACTGATCACAACAAATGATCTCACACCTTTGAGATCAGGCTGGCAAAAAATTCAAGATATTTGCTCAACCAAATGATACCTTTGATAAAATTAAAATGGATTTTAATGGAACTGGCTCAAACCACACCGTTAACTGTGAAGCCATGAAAAAATTTAGACATCTTAAAGAGCAGCTGGCCTAAGGCCTTGGGAAGGGGTGTGGGACCTTTTTTATTGAGTTTCCTAATTCAAAGCAAGGAAAAACCTTTCTACTATTCTGTAATCTTTTGTTGCATGTTTCTGTAGCGGTGAGAAAACCGGCACATCAGTTGTGTGAAGGCACATTCAGCTTTTGATGGGCCCTTGGCAGCGCTTCTGCACCCGCCGTAGGTGTGATGCTCCCACAGCAGCTGGGGGACAGCGTGCAACACTTCTCCTCCCGCTCTGTCACGTCCGAATGACTCCAAGTCTCTCGCTTTTGCCATGTTAAAGGAAAAAAGATAAAGAAAAAAAAAATTACCAGATAGAAATTTGATTTGCACCCAAGAGCCAGGTCCTGGGCTGAGGTCTGTAGGCAGTGGCACTAAGTGACCCAAAGGGTTACGCTGACCCAGAATCCCGTCTGTGACTCTGCAGGACGTTGCGCAGTTTGTCATGTGTTCTGAAACTCTTGTTGCCGTAGCTGGCAAAATGCTGCTTTCACTGGTGGTATGCAGTGTCTGTGGTTGATTTAATCCAGTAACCTCTGAGCTTTGAACATTGATCGTTACTCCTGTAATTTAAAGAATCCCTCTTTAACTGAAACTTGAAGCAAGGGCATCAGAAAAGTGACTTATTTTGGTTTTAATATTGATTTCTTTACCTTTCTAGGGTTATAGATGACGAAATTGAGGCCAATTTTGAAGAGGTATATCTTAACTTAAATGTTTTAAATGGAGATAATTTTGTCGTAAGTAAGCGGGGTCGTTGTCAGGCACTGTTGTCCCGCTTTGGAAACGGATCTTTTAATATCCATAGTTGAATGGCCAGCAAATGGAAACATCATAAGCAATAATGGAAACACGTGTTGTCCCTTATCCGGAGTGGTGAGCTTGGGCTTGCCAGGTAGAAGAGATCAGGTACTCTCTGCCGGGTAGCTGGAGCCACGGGAAATTTCTTGTGCCCTCCAGGAATCCAGGAGTGCAGCCCTTTAGCCATAGGGGAGTTTTTGCATTTGATGTTGTTTCCATGAGTAAGAAGTGGCTTGCCATATGTTTAGTCTTGCTGGAGCTGGGGATGTTTCACCTACTAATGCATCTACCTCTCGGGGGGGGAGGGGGGGGGGGGTTTTTTTTTTTTTTTTTTTTTTTTTTTTTTTTGTTCTTCAGGATGAGAACTACATTTTCCTTGCTTTTCTTTAATGAAGACAGCTAGTCTAACAGTAGTAGCAGCAGCAACAGTGAAGTTCTGAATTAGGTAGTGATTTTTTTAAATAAAACAAAGAATTTTAATTTGTTCGTTTTTTTTTTTTTAGTAAAAGCCATTGCAAAAGTTCTTAATTCCTGCAGTGTTTGCAATGCCAGCATTTTGAGACGCCTCTGAAAATAAAACTGATTAAAATCAAAGTAAAAGCACTCTGTACCTTAAGCTTTACCATTTAAATTGTATTTTACTAGGGACAAGGAAATGCATTAAGTCCTTCTCAGGCAGAAAAGTTCCTCCTTCCCATATTCTCTATTTCTCTCTTCTAGACCGAGATCAGTGAAGACGACATCGTACCCAGCTTTAAAAAGCTTTTTGGACAGCTAGCAGGAAGCGTGAGTTTTTTGGGGTTTTTTGTTTTGTTTTTTTTTTTTTAAGGACTTACTGGTAGCATGGGTGAGTGGGTAAGAGAGACGCCTCCCCTAATTCCTGTGCTGAGTCAGATCTCAAGCATGTGCATAATTGTGCATGCAAAAATCTGTATAGTTACCCGTCTGCTTACACAACGGATTTGTGAGCGCTCCTGGCAAACAACCTCTGCTCTCTTTGAACTGCAGGCTCGACTTTTATCTCTGCAGCTCCCTACTTCTGTCCTTCGGGCAGAGCATTTGGTGCAGGCGCATGGGTCCCTCCGGGAGATGATGAGGTCTGGGCTGTGCCTTCTCCCCAGGCTGCTCTCGCCTGCCCGAGGGCTCAGGCAAACCCCACAGCCCGGCCTGCTCACACACACGGCAGGGCTGTGCTGCTGGGACTTGGTGGTGCTGATGGGAACGGGGAGACCTTACCACTTGTGTTTCCATCCAAGGGAAACTTGAACTCCAAGGGATGTTTGAACTTGGCCAACTCACCCAAAGGAGTCAGACGCTGCTTATGAGATGGTGTCTGCAAGCTCACAATGAAAAACTTATTTTCCTCTTTTTCGCAGGATGCGGAGATCTCCGCCTTCGAACTGCGCAACATCTTGAATAAAGTCATGGCTAAACGTAAGTACCTTCCTCCAACTGCGTCTTCAGTTGGCCACCAGCAGGTTTCCAGCGTGGCCATGAGAGCAGAGAGCGCACCGCTGACCTGGGCAGAGTCAAACCCCTGGGCTCTGCTCCAGACCTGCGGCTTGTCTCTCCGTACGGCCACAGCCGCCGGCTATCCCTGCTCCTTCGGGGGCTGCAGAAATGCTGGGGCTGTGCCTGCGCTGAGGCACGTTTCGCAGGATGCGTGCTTTGGCAGGGTGCACATGGGTGCCTTTTATCCCAGCATCTGCTACTGGGAATTGGCTGCCAGCAAGGTGGACGGATTTGATTAATGCTTGATAATAATCAAGAGAAGGTATTGCTGCTACTTTAGTATTGAACAAGCTAATGGTCTGGCGCGTCCCTGAGGAGGAGGAGGAGAAACGTTGAAACTCTGGGCTTCTTTTTCTGTGAAGTGATTCAGAGCCTGGCTCTGCATTATTTTCCTTTCCGTTAAACAGTGCTCAAGAAATAAGTGCTTGGAGAAGTAAGTGTCTCTAATTTCCGAAGTGAAATCTTAGCCCAGTAGCCCGGACTGTGTTGTACGTCTGTGTGCACCAGCCAGTTAGCAATGGTGTATTGCTGGTTACCAAGCTTGATTTGAAGTTCTTCCCTTGCATGAAGCTACCTACCACTGACCTCCATAGGTCAGAAGTCCATGTTGTCCACAAAAGTCCACCCTTGTCTTTGCAGGCAGACAATAAGGGCAGGAAAGCTTTATCTCTGTCTCTTGCTTCTGTAGCACACCCAACCAACCCAAAACTGGGCTGTTTGCTTGGGAAAACATCACAGCTGACTTTCACTCTAAGTCTCTTCCCAGGAAATCAGAGGGCTGCTTATTATATCATCCATTTGCCTGCTTCAGTGCCACATCCCTCTCATGTGCAAAACAAGGACCATCTTATGACCCTTTGCCGAAAGCTTTGTAATTCTTGCGCGTGTCCTCCCACCTGAAGCTCTTCCTCACTGGCAAGTCCTGACCCCACTGACCCCACCTGCAAGCGAGCATTGCCTCCCGCTCTGCTGGATGCAAAGGAGTTGTCAGAAGTCGTAGCTTACCTCAGAGGGGGTACCTAAGCAACGTAAGGCAACGGTTTCCCATCCAGCGTTTGAGGGAACTGTAGGGTTATCTGGACGCAGGTATCCTGACTACAGCTCTACAGGCACCACATCCTCCATAGTCTGCGCTGCACTACGTACTTGCCAGATCCCAAAGGCTTCGGATGATATTAACAATTCCCAGAGCAGGAGGCAGGCATCCCCTGCTGCTCACTGCACTCATCTGGCCCAGACTGTGGCCGCGATATATACAGCTGGATACCTATTCCCAGGGGAGGATTTGAAGTAGGCAGTGGATTGCCCTTGAGTAACTGGCAGGTGTAGATCACAAACAAGGTAGAGCACTAAGCACACGTTACGTAGAAGCAAAAAACCACACCGAAATGACAAAGTCATCTTGCCAGTTCCAAAGGAAGCCACTGATGACACAGAAGCAAGTCAGGGCTGAGGTGTATACGCTGGTTACACAGCTCCCGAGCAGTTTAGGAAGGTGCTGTGGTACAGCATGCAATGATAATCCCGTCTTTTGCTCTTTCTTTACAGGCCAAGATATTAAATCTGATGGCTTTAGTATTGAGACATGCAAAATAATGGTTGACCTGTTAGATGTATCCTTTAAGGCTGTTCCTAGATGATACTCTTCTGCCTGTGCTGGAGTAGGTGAGCTGCTGCCTTTGCAATGACAGGTCCATACTGATGTACGAGTGATTCCTGAGGTGGAGAAGCTCGTTTTACCCTGGTTCCCCTGAATAAAAATGGTAGCCCATGCCATTGCTGCTGACCGTGGCACGTGCATTCTCCCAGGCAGCGGGGAAAATCCGTTTTCAGACAGGATGATCTGCTTTGAAGTCTTCCCAGCTGTTGCGTGTTCTGGTTTAGCTGGGGACAAAGTGATGTTTGTGCTGGGAAAAGGCACCTGGCTCTCAGCATGGTGTGGATTGCCTTGGCTGGTAAGAGTTCGAACATTGCATTTCACTGCTTTGTTATCTGGCTGGAGTTGGTAAGGGCATCGTAAAGCCATGAGGACTTAGCAAATAGAAAATGAGGGAAACAAATACAGGAGCCAGAGAGTATGCTGGCTTTTAGGAGCTTCTACTCCTAAGAATAAGGGCAAAGGCGTAGGATGAAGGATTCAAGTCTAAGAATAGTTGTGTTCAGCTTCTCTGTGCAGTGGGAGTTGAATTGCATAGTCAGAAAAAGGGAAAATTACTGAAACAGAATGATGCTCTGCTATAATTTGGTGTAAAATATGGCAGGCCGAAGGGACTTCTTAGCGGTTTTTGGGAGCAATGCAATGACCAGGTTCTTTTGTTAGCTGTTTGTGCAAGAACTTAAATCCTCCAAATAGCAGGCTTAGTTGTGGCTTTTCCTGTTTATAATCCAGACTTAGGACTCATGCTCCTGTAGGAGCAGGTGTTGAACCAAGGATGCAGAACAAAATGGCATCATCGTGGCTGTTTTATACATGTATTGAAAAGATAGAGAGCTGCCAAAGGAGAAGCAGAAAGAGCTTGTGAACCGATCATCGTTTAAATGAATCGACCACTTTACTGATTTAGAAAGACAAGAAATCTTGGACAACAGTTGTATATTCAACAGGATGAGTCCTTCAGAGAGGACTTGCATCCTTTTCTTAATTGCAATTTTTTTTTTCTTTTTAAGTATTAAGTAAGTGAGTAAACCCGGGGCGGGGGGGGGAACCCTTTTCCTTCCCTCCAAAGAGATTACCTTAACTCAAAGAAGAACGACGGGAGTGGTAAACTGGGACTGAAGGAATTCCACACCCTCTGGACAAAGATTCAGAAGTACCAGGTAAGACGCAACCTTTTTGGTTGGAACATGCAATCAAATGTAGAGGTGGCTGTAGACTGATTTGCCTCGTACAATGTATACACTCTTCCCAAAGCAGGGACTCTTGCTTCAGCTCACGATGCATTTGTGTCCTCGGTCCCCCAGGTTTGTCCCTTGGAGTCCAGGGGTGTGACGGCTTATCTTTTAGGTGCTTGGCTGAAGGAGAGGCTACCTGTCTTCCTGCCTTACTCTCGGAGGGGTTTCTGTTTTGTTTTAACTCACGTCCAAATAGGTTTAGCCTTCCCACTTAACAGAGCGAGTTTGGTGTCAGTCTTGCCGCTTGCTTTGGTAGCGATAGTGCCATTTTGCACGGGCGTAGAAGGAATTCTCCGGAGTCTTTATCCGCTCTGGCTGTTGCATTAAAAAGACTTACTTTCTAAAGCCACTTTTAGATTAACTGGGAGATAAGTACCTAGCCCTTCAGACCAATGTTGCAAATGCTCCTAAGTAAGATGCAGGCTGCATTTCAAAATGTTTGACTTCAGACAAAAGCCAAAACACCCTGTGAATTATTGACAGTCGTTTTGACTTTGGGTTTTATATTCTGCAGAAAATTTACAGGGAAATTGATGTGGATCGATCTGGTACCATGAATTCGTATGAGATGAGGAGAGCGCTGGAAATAGCAGGTATTTATATTGGTCTGTCTCTTTTTAGGATTTTATCAGTTTCAAGCTGGGTTGATAGATGCTCACTAGTCTCCTATATATCACTTGTAAACTGAAAAATCCTGTGTTCCCAGACCTGAAAGGCCTCCGTTTAATCTAGATGCTCAGCCTGGGCTCTTGTCTTTGTGTAGCAGTGTCTTGCACACTAAAAGCATCTCAGAGGACTGACAGGTTTGCAGTTGTTTTCTTTAGTGACCAGCTTTTGGAGAAGCACAAATAACTCCCAACAATCTGGTCTTGTAACAGCATACTGTTGTCTTTCAATGAGTCTCTCTGGGTACATGTGAGTTTGGCGTAAGCCGGTAAAACCAGCATACTGTGACCTAGGGAATGGAAGTGGCTTGACCAAGGGGTGATGCTCACAAGAGTGTTAAAAGAAGAGTCAGTTTGCTACTGCAACCACTGAAAAGCAAATCTGAGTTTTGATGGTGAGTGAGGGGAGTATAACAGAGCCATATGATCCCAAATTAACTTACTGATCTTCTGGGGCCATCTTAACATCTGCGTTTGGGCTCTCTGGAGCTTTCCCCTCCTGTCACCCTGTAATGAGGCAGCGTTTCGTTTTGTCCCAAAGTTTAGATAGTCTTTGGAAAGAGATGCATTTGCCCACAGAAAGCCACTGCTTCATGTCAGGTCTCAGTGGGCCGAGTCTGGCAGCTGCCTCATCACCCAGGGAAGGACCACCAGCTGGAGCAATTGGCCATGTCCCCTGGGAAAGAGGAGTACAGGTGTGGGAACACACGCAGCAGGAAGAACACATGTTGACCTAGTCACAGCTCTAAATCACTCCAAGTACAGAAGGGGTTGTTGGGAGTTTCCAAGATGCAGTAAATACTCTTAAAATTTGAGAACTCAACCAAAAGTAGCTAATGGAATTTCTGGCAGTGTATAAGGTTGGGTTTTTCCTTTGTTGGAGCTTTTTGCTTTTTTTTCTTCCTCTTCTTTTTTAAATCCTTGACATTGTATTTTTAGGGTTCAAACTGAACTGCCAGTTACATCAAATCATTGTGGCTCGCTTTGCTGATGAAGACCTCATCATTGACTTCGATAACTTTGTCCGCTGTTTGATTCGGCTGGAAACCTTTTTCAGTAAGTACACGCTTAATAACTAGACAGACTCTGTTGCTTTGTGTTTTCAAGTCCAGGGTAAGTTATTCATTAAACTTTGTACTGGAACCAAAGTGACTTCAAAGCTGGGCTATAAATCCGGCAACCCAGTCTGCATGCTCCTCCTAGATCTAGGAACTAGCCTTTTAGGCCAGACTGCTGAATCAGAGCCAGACAGTTTTCCATGCAAACAACTAAATGTTCATTTTAAAAAAAAAAAAAAAAAAAATCAAAACACTTACAGATTGACAAATAGTGTTAATATTACAGACTGAACCATTAAAATTGTTCATATGAGCATGCACTGACTTTAGAGTGGCACTTTCTGGTTTGGGGTGTAGACTGTGGGACTAAATTCCTTTTTGATCCTGAAGCACAAGGAAGGGGAAGGCTTCCCAATTAGTTCCTATATTCATCCTTGTCTGTCATCTCTCTCCTACGGCAGAAATATTCAGAAAACTGGATACTGAGAAAACTGGAACAATAGAATTGAACCTTGTTAATGTAAGTTCATTTAGCTCTAAAATGTTTGTTTTCATTTTTTTTGGGGGGGACGGGGTTAACAGTAGAGACTGTCCTGCTCCATTCTGACTGATTATGGCTGGTTGTATGTATTCACATATATGCTGGATTTATATAGCTTGTGTATTTATAAGCAGTCTTAAGAAAGGTTCCCTTTTTAAAAATGTACCTACATCACATTGTAATCTCTAACGAACACACAAGGTTACTTAAACCAGATGCCACTTCTCCCTTACTAGCAGTAATTTTGGCTGATATGTACGTAGGCTTCTTCCCTGCCTTTTCTGTCAACAACAGGGTAAAATGTAGGTACAGTAGTGATGACTCATGGTATTGACCATGTCTGCTTCTTTCTGCACCATGTGTGCCCTGTAGAAAGGACAAAGTTCAGAGAAAATTACCCTCCTACACGTTTGACTTGCTTATTACCTGAACATAACTTATTTCTGGACCTAAATGAGGAATGTGCAAATCATCCCAAAACTCTTCTGACTTAAATGAGATATAAATTTAAATCATTCAAGAAAGATCCTAAAATTACTTCTGTAACAATAGACTTTCTTCCTCACACTAGAAATGGGAACATGCATACTTGCTACAACTATTTTTACTAAACTTAACCTTGGGCCATTTTCCTCTCTCTCATTATAGTGGCTGTGCTTTACTGTCATTTGAGCCACTGACATCAGCTCAAGAGACCTCAAGAAGAGCAAGATCAGGTGAAGATAATCAAGCAAACATACAAGTAATATCCTAATGTGAATGTGCCTTAACTTATGCATGGCAAATTTTGCACACAGTTATAAGGAGGAAAGCGTTCTACTTCAACAACAGAAGAATCTGCAACCTCATTTTTATGGGTCTGACAGTCTTTATCTACTACTGCATATCCTCTGTACAAAAGCTTTAATTTAATATAAATCCTTAGTGCAACTTTTGAAAATGCCGCTTTGCTAATATCTTTGTATTTAAGGTGTTTTACATGACTTCTGGAAGAAAGCTCATTTATAGCTTGACAGTCTGGTTTAATAAATGCTTTTTGAGTAACAGCTCTACTCCATCCTACATATCTGAAACTAGACAAGGGATGGTATTCCTTCTTAAATATGTCCCTTAGCTTTTAAGGTTAACAAAGGTTATATGCAACTAACAGATTCAGCTTAATTTTAAATGCAGAAAGGCTGTCTTGAACAAATGGGGGAATAGAGGTTCAATTTAATACAGAAAGTAGTTGAATATTACTGTAATGTAGGACAGCAGCATGTCTTACTGTTAACATTTTCAGATGGTCTAATAAAAACTTGACACTAAAATATCCAGAGTTAAAGCTTAAGAGGAGACAAAAGTTTAATGGTATCACAGTCAAGTAAAAACAAGTAAGTTGTCAAGGACTACAGAAGGTTTCTACACTTAGTTTTCAAAGTACAAAATACAATAAATACATGAGGGTCTTTGTAAAAAGAGGAATCTAAAACTACATTGTCTGTTACAGCACATAATATTTTGAATACATGGAATTCCTAAGATGCTACAGCATTTTTAAAAGTTATTGCTTAATGGATTGGTCACATGGTTATCACTGTTCAGATGCATTTCGGTTTAGCTTCTTTAAACATTCTGTTTCCAGCAACAAGCATTTGGGTGCTGTGCACATACTTTAATTTAATTTCTCCCACCTGGAAAAAGCCTTGGGATAAATTTGGACAAAGCCAAGTTGTTTGTTTCATGATGATTCCTTCAATGGTAAATTGAAAAGGTCCTTGAATTTAATGCAGAAAAATGTGAAATTCTTTTCTGCCATGTTTGAAGAAATCAGAGTGGGTACTTGAACATAATGGCTTGTTTAGACCAAAGGCAGCAGAATTTCATTTGCTTGTAAGCATTATTTCATCTTGTAGAATGCCCTCATCCATTTGCTAATGCATCAATCCTTCATTTGTTTTCAAAGCACATTCTTCATAGCTTTCAAATTACATTGTCATTGAAATAAGTCTCATGATATTGGAACCAACACAAAATGAATTTTTTTTCTGTAAGTCATCCATGATTAGTACTTCAAGAATCAGGCTTCTGTACTATTTCATGCCAAGCTTCTTTGTCTAGGTTTAATCCTTGGATACAGCTGAGGGTAAAATAGAAATGAGATTTAAAATTTTAGTGCTTTAAAAGGTTACTTTTTTTTTTAAAGAAAGAAAAAACAAAAGGAAAGAAAAACCTCTCTTTGGTGCTACAATTCTAATGTAATCTCTAGTAGCAAAAGCATGGTTATAAAAAACACCCAGAGCACTAACAAATATAAATTTAGCATTCTTAGGCAAGCTTAAAAAATACTAACCATGTCAGTACAAAAGGAAAGCATGGAACAGCATGTAATTCAGTACCTTCAGCTCTACCAAGATGGGTGGGCTAGGAAAAGCATGTGGCTTTGTAAGTCAAGAGACTTTTGTGTTCAGTGAACTATAGGATTTTTCCCTGTTTTATAAATGGAAATAGAGAGGTATTAAAGTCTGTTTTGCTTTCTCTCTCTCAATGCCTATCAGCCTTTACGTATCTATAGCATTAGGCAAGCTGGAAACATCTGGCTGCATAAGGACTGTGGAACTGTAGGAGCTGTGCTTTAGTTAGTGGATAGTGGGTGGCCAGTTAAATTCCTTTAACCGCCCAGCAGTAAATCAGTAGCTGCCACCCTGTGGCCCTTGAGCTATGTGCTATTCACACATTCTGGCTACGCATACAGAGGTACAGAGACAGCCTCAGCTGCAGGGTGACGATTGATGGGACACAGCTTGACACAGCAGTGCCAAGATGCTTGGGAAGCTCTTGGCTCCCACTTGCAAAGTGCTTTGGGAACAACTACTGTTCTGCAAAGCATGGCTACTGGCATAAAAAATAGAAGGATACACTTCATACAATTAGGAAAGATGAATCCTCCATGCTCTAAATTGCAATGCAATGTCTATATTACATCCTGGGTTTTCTCAGCTAAAGTTCTCCTTAAAAATGCCCTCTTCTCTCTTCAGCCAGACTCTGGCTTTCTTCTTTTTCATAGTCAGCTATTGATTAAGAGAAGACCAACAACTTCATCCACAACGTTTGTCTCAGCCTGCTACGATTTCACCACTAGCAGAGATGAGGTCAGTCAGTCACAGTAGCATAACACCTGATAGTGTTCAAAAGATTTTGTTTGGTATTAAGAAGTCAGTATTTTGACAGTATTATCTTATTTGCATTCAGTTTTAGAGCTCTCACACAGCTTAGGGAGCTAGTGAGTCACTAAGAAGGGTAAGTACTGCAGATAATTTCATCCTTTCCTTGTTTTTATTCAGTGCACCTAACTGCAAAAGGATAAAGAGGTGTGATAAAAATACAACTTAATATAAGAATATATTAAACTACCAAACATTTTCCTCTGTGATGAACATCTTAGCCTAGATTTCAGCTGCTGTATTAAGAGTCCAGTAATTGCTTTTGAGAATAACCACAGAATACTTCAGTAGCAGTACCAGAACGACTGAACAGACACAAGAGTATAACAGTTAATACTGGGCTTGGGTAGTTTTTCCCAAAGGTTTATATTGTGTTGTGCTTAGAAGGATGAGTTGTGATCCCCAGTCTAAGCTGTGTTGCCTTGCACTTTTTGTTACAGAAGCACAGATGCTCCTTGTGTCCTTACACACCTGTGCTCAGGCTGAGTGCTCACACTTACGAAGTAGCACACACACAATTCACCCTGGGGCAGGGAAAGAAAAAAAAAGCTGCCATTTCTGATCTTTCTGACCTTATTGTGCAGGGCTGATGGCTGCTCTCAATTTAGGAATGTTTACATTTGAAGAGGAAAAAACTGAGCAGAACTACTATGTTAGGGAGAATTGAAAGTGATACAGAAATGAAAACTGATTTTGCATTAGATACAGTCGCTCTGCAAAATCTAACCAGTTTAAGAGTAAGGATTATCTGCATGAGGAATGAGGATGTTCAGCCTCTTTCAAGCATCATACATCAATCAGCTAAAATTCACAGCGGTTAATCTTTAGCATTGGCAGAACCTCTTATCTCCAGCAGCAGGGCAACAGGATATGTAGAAAAAAGCTTAATGGAATTTTTATACATGTGTCCATCTGCTATAGTTTTCTAGCAACTTAGCCATGAGGAGAAATATGGGGACATAACTGAAAATATCTATTATTTGTATACAGTTCTTTTTAATAAAAGAGGTAGTACAGAAGGTGATGAGGAAAGGAGAGGCCGTTAATTTAAGGCCTTTGACATATGGTTAAGTATTACTTAAAGAGCATAGGAGAAAACAAAGATCTGCCTTTATTTGGCAATCTGATCTCTTTTTCAACACTAGGAAAAAAGATAACCATAGAATTTTGCAGTGTTTGCTTTCAAACTCTCTGTGAAACCATCTTGGATCACAAGGTGCACTGTGTACACCTGGACAGGGAAGGACTCGTGACTCATTCTTCATACAAGTTTCAGTTCTTAAGGCCCTTTGTGCCAGTCTATCACTTTTAAAAAGAGCGGAAACCCAGTTCTGTTCACATGCTCAACAAAACCTTAAGCACATGTCATGTTCAGATAAAAGGCGTTTTTTTTCCTCTAAGATGGTGAGACAAGGTTAATATGAGAACCTGCTCTGTGTAGCAGGGTGGTGATACATGTTGTTCTTTTATGCACCCATTAATATAATCTGTGTTAGGTATCTAAAAAGAGGGTGTTAATCCACTCTGCCAAGGTATTCAACTCCCCAGATGAATAAATGGAGAACTTCAACTCTTTCCTTTTGACTTCTGAAATCGCACCTAACCTAGATGCACAAGAATTATGCTGTATATACTCCACGTAGTGGGGTGGGGTTTTTTTGACTCTGGAAATATCAAGGACTCACCCCTAGCAGGTTGCGGGGAACATAGCCTTCCTTGTCATTCAGCCGTGCCCACCACCACTCAATTTCATCTTCATCTTCCCGGCGCAGGATTGTCATGCAGTCTCCCTCTTTCATCGAGAGCTCATCGTCATTCTGAGCCTCATAATCCCAGAGTCCATAAATCACTCCTTTGTTCATTATTCCCATTTTCTCCTGGACTCCTGCAACATTAAAAACACAGAGCAGCTCACACAAAAGTGAAAAAACCGAAAACAAACAAACAAAAAAACACCCCACCAAAAAACCCCACACCCAACAGTTGGAAAGACTGCTGTACTCTCACTGGAGAGCAGTCCAGGGAAAAGAAAAAAAAAAGAAAAAAAACCACCACAGAAAAAACCAAACCACCAACCTAAATTCCTATCACACTTAGCACCTTGTTGTCATCAGCCTACTGAAAGTCAGTCCTGGAACAGGTGGCATTGTGAAGCTAGCCCTTGCACACCGCAGACAGATTCCTTCCTTACACATGTTCAAAAAATACAAGGTCAATGGGGAGAGGAGCACTGATTGATAAAAGGTTCTATTTTCATGCTAGTGTTCACACGTGCTACACCTAAGTGATGAGCAAGAAACACTTGTTTGTACTCTTAGTTCATCAGTAATCTCTTTCTGTCAAAGAGAGATAGCAATACCTGCTTATGTTGACCACCATTCTGTTGTTGCTGCTTGAGGTGTCATTTGCCACCCGTGTCACTATTTCAGAACTTTAAAACAAGTTGCATCTCAGACCTATAGCTGAAATATTTGTCTACTACCCGCCAGCTGCCTTCAGTTAACTCAAACACTTATCTCAGCAGTTCTTAATTTCTGCCACTATTTTAATTATTTTTTTAAACACTGGCTTCAGAAACACAATTCTGTTAAATTGCTTCTGGACCAAGGTGTTTTGGAATACATGCATACTTGCAGACGTTATTTAGAACTTGCTCATTTTACAGTTGTAGCCAAAGATGAAATACTATTTCTTTCCACACACATTCCTCAGCTTCTGTGCAGCAAACCGGAAAAGGTATCTTAATCAACTGTTATACAAACTTTCTCTTAGGTAATTATTCCATTTTAAAATACTGAATCCTGCTTGGTTTTGGTATTGCCAGGAGCAAAGAGTACATTGCACATCGTATCACAAGACTTGTCACTTCCCTTTCCTTCTCTTACCTATTACAACCTATTGTATAGGATTCTTACCTACATCTGCTTAAGGAAGCATCGCTCAAATCAAGTTCTTTATTTCTACATATCAGCTCATCATGTAAAATTAAATTACTTCCACTGCATGGCTAGTTCTGCTCAGAGAAACTCTTCCTTTGCTTTGCATTTGGTATAATTAAAGGTTTGGCAAAAGCTGTGCTCTGCACTCACATGGAAGGCGAGACTGAGCACTGAACATCAAAGCAGACAAAGAAGATTCACAGAACGGATCTGGTTTTCTAAAAAAGTGTTAACAGTTGCACCCAGATAGCAGCGCAAACATGCTCTCAGAGACAGCTCGGGCATCAAAACTTAGAAAGTGAAAAATGACATACCTAAGCAGCATCAAACTCGTCATTTAATCGATGCTAAAGGACTAGCAGTTTTATTTAAACCTACCTGTACTTGTTGATGATATTCAATATTGTGCATCCTTTACAACAAAAAGGGATTAGGTGAATCAATGAATTACACCAAGATTTAGAATCATAGAATCATTAAGGTTGGAAAAGACCTCTAAGATCATCGAGTCCAACCATCAACCCAACATCACCATGCCCACTAAACGATGTCCCTAAGCGCCTCATCTACACGTCTTTTAAATACTTCCAGGGACGGTGACTCAACCACTTCCCTGGGCAGCCTGTTCCAAGGCCTGACCACTCTTGCAGTAAAGAAGTTTTTCTTAATGTCCAAATTTCTTGCCTTACAGATGAGTTTAGAGGGCCAGGTTTTAATGCGGTGTCTATTCTGGAAACAGACAGATACACATCCCCAAACTTCTTTTACAGCAAGAAACAGATTTAGCGAGTGAATGAATTTCTTACTATAACTATCAGCAACCAGAAACAGTTCTTAGCAATAGGATTAATTCCTAATGGAACAATACAGAAATCTGACAGCGGAACAGCCAATGTATCAAGAGAGACCTTAGTTGCAGGTATGGTTTCAATTTGGAAAAGCTGGCAATAAGCCAAAGCCTTACAGTCCTTTCAGGACCCATTGAAAAGTATCTCATAACACACAAAAAAAATCCCAAACCCAACAAAAACCAGAGTATATCAAGTGAGATGACCAGATGGTGGGTCCAAAAAAACCCCACAAATAAAAAGAATGTGTTTGTCCATGCTGTATATAATAAAGCCATGGATCTCCTTCCCACAGGATCCTGTGGGCTGTTTACCTGAATTTAAGAATTAGATAAATTCCTGAAAGAAATCTCTGAAGACCTATTCAACACAAAGATACCATCTCTTAACTCATATCAGAGTTAAAACCAGTAAGAAATACAGGACAAGCATTACTATTTTTAATCTAGTCCTACAATCTAATGGGCTTAGCGACCACGAAATGATAGAAT
>NW_009229501.1:0-217 GCF_000690835.1 Fulmarus glacialis
TGCAACTTCGAGAGGGGCATGTGCGGCTGGTACCAGGATCAGTCCAGTGACTTCAAATGGATCCGCGGCACAGGGCAGGGGCAGGGCTCCGACCACACCACTGGCTTGGGTAAGGGGCTGGCTCCTCTCCTGGGGACCCCAGGAAGCCCAGGGACCCCACAGCCTCCTGTCCCCAGGGCCGGGACATGCCCTGCACACTCCAAGCAGCCCCCATGCC
>NW_009229502.1:0-32988 GCF_000690835.1 Fulmarus glacialis
AAGGAGGTTGTAGCGAGGTGGGGGCTGGTATCTTCTCCTAAGTAACTAGTGTTAGAATGAGAGGAAATGGCCTCCAGTTGCACCAAGGGAGGTTTAGACTGGATATTAGGAAAAATTTCTTTACTGAAAGGTGGTCAAGCCTTGGAACAGGCTGGTGGTGGAGTCACCATCCCTGGAAGTATTTAAAAGACATATAGAAGAGGCGCTTAGGGACATGGTTTAGTGGGTTGAGTTGATGGTTGGACTCGATGATCTTAGAGGTCTTTTCCAACCTTAATGATTCTATGATTCTATTCTTGTACCAGCTTCAGCCGTCCTTCTATGCTCCATATGCAGCAGAGCAACACCATTTATTATTTTGCTATCCAGCTCAAAATTCTGTGGCATGACAGGAGGGTCAAGAACATTTTTTTCCTCCCAAGTTTGTTTCCCTGAGATTAGGGGCCCTAGGATTAGGGCATTTTGCACTCATACTGTTACAACCCTCAAGAAGTAAGTTACCATTACAAAACAATTTCTAAATTAAATCCTGCAATTCTGAAAAATGTATTTTTACATAAAAATCAGTGCATCAGAAGGAAACAGAGGAAGAGGGAATATGTGTAACATCAGGATCTGTAGGACGTGCCCCCTTCCCACTGAGCTGTTGAAGTTGGAAAAGACCTCTGAGGTCCTCTAGTCCAATCTCCTGTTTCAAACAGGGCTAACTTTGAAGTTAGAGCAGGTTGCTCACACCTTTTCCAGTCTAGCTTTGAAAGTCTCCAAGGGTGGAGATTCCAAGGACCTTCTGGTCAACCTCTTGCCGTGCTGAACCCCTTTAATGATGAAGAATTTTTTCCTTATGTCCAACAGGAATTTCCTTGCGCCTTGCTGCAATTGTGGGCTCATTGCACCTTGTCCTTTCATTTTATACTTCCAAGAAGTGTTGTCTTCACTATAACCCCTCCTTAGGTCACTGAAGACCGCACTTAAAACCACCTCTCCTTAGTCTTCTTTTCTCTAGCATGACCAAACCCACGGTGGTAGTACAGCACCCAGCTTGACATTATAAGCCTTGCATGGAGTTAGCAGCTCAGACTCAATACCACGGTATCATGGCCACTTGCATTATAGATTAGAGCTGGCTTGCACCCTTGTGGTGCAGTCTGCAGGCAGAGCAGGCTCATACCAGCCTGCAGTCTCTCAGCACGGCAAAGCTGTAAGGATACTACTGAGTTTCTAATGAATACTTAATCCAGTGGCACTCACTAGAACAGAGCACAGTAATAACTAGTTTTACCAGCTGAGCAGCATTAGCAGGGAGTTAGAGTCTAAGCTGCTGGAACTGAGCCCAGACACTGGCCTCCTGTAACACTGCTTCAGTTTAAAAGGATCTACCATGAATCTTCATAACACTGGAGAAAATAAAAAATCCATTATCATTATGGATCTGTATTTCTGTAGCAGCTGGATCCCCCCCATTTTAGGCAAAGACCAAATGAGCACAGAAGAAAAAGTCGGTCCCCTGTCAAACACCTTGCCAGTACTGTATGTTCTAAAATATGTTGTTAAAAATGAGAAGAAAAAATATGAGTTCATTTTCCTTGAAGAGAAAGGTCAACACATTATAAAAACCAATGTGCCAAGAATACCTTGACAACATTACAAAATAAGTTACTGATTACCAAAGAGACTAGTTAGGTTTTGTTATTGCTTAAGAAAAAGGTTATCATTGCTGCACGACAAAGCAGATAACATCCCTCCTGACTTGTAATTGTTTCTAATACAAGCAATTAAGCAGAATATGTAACTCATCACCTTTCATTCAATGAAGGACTAATCAGATTCCATCTAATTTAAAAACTTCAGTAGCAACAAATTGTGTCACTTGATTTTCCCATCACCTCTTTAATCATACTACTACTGTAGGTTTTTCTTGAGGTTATCAGAGGGTGTTAGCTATGATTCTAATCATACATTTTATTTCCAATTAATTTAATTCAGTGGAAATACTTCCCTACTGTGCTCTGGTATTCTTGATAGAGTTTCTGGCACTCCAAGATTTTGTATATCAAGACTTGCTAGTTTCCTAAAACTTTTGTAGTGTTCAAGGTGGGATCAAACTCTGAGGAATGGAGAAAGGAAAAAGTACCAGACTGTTGGCTTTTGTAGCTACCATTTTCCATGAAGTTGTGGAAGTGAGCATGCACCAATGTGGAAGAAACCCACTATTTTTTCTGACCTGAATTTCATGTAGTAAAATGAAATAAGGCAGCATCGTTTCTACATCTGTCCCCCTTTCTGAATCGGTCACTACAGCATTTGATAAATGCCCCAAGTAGGTTTGCTGCTTAAAATAGCACAGTATCTCTCAGAGAAATGTCTCCCAAGATTTTCTGTGGATCAGTCATAGGTCACTAGGAGCTCTGTGTAATTACAGACACTGTACAGCAGCCACATTGGGACATTCTGGCTGGACTAACTTGACTTGCTTGAAGTGTGCTTTTGCACAGACTAATACTTACGGTTGAAAGCCCTTGCTAGGAAGTTTTGCTATACAGCCTGTGTACCCCCATGAGTGACTGGACTGGTATCTTACCTGAATGGTCAAAACTTAAACCAAAATTACCTTTCTCTGGCAGGCTAATCTTGACTGAAATGACCTGCAACACTTTCTTATCCTAGGTTTATGTCAGTAAAGATTTCAGATTGTAATCCAGTGTTATACATTCTTCTTCTAAATATATCACTGTCTATAATTACATTTCAATCAGAATCATAGAATTATAGAATCGTAGAATCATTAATGGAAAAGACCTCTAAGATCATCAAGTCCATCCATCAACTCAAGTCCATCCATCAACTCAACACCACCATGCCCACTAAACCATGTCCCTAAGTGCCTCATCTACATGTCTTTTAAATACTTCCAGGGATGGTGACTCCACCACTTCCCTGGGCAGCCTGTTCCAAGGCCTGACCACTCTTTCAGTAAAGAAATTTTTCCTAATATCCAGTCTAAACCTCCCTTGGCGCCACTTGAGGCCATTTCCTCTCATCCTATCGCTAGTTACTTGGCAGAAGAGACGGACACCCACCTTGCTACAACCTCCTTTCAGGTAGTTGTAGAGCACTGAGGTCTCCCCTCAGCCTCCTCTTCTCCAGGCTAAACAACCCCAGTTCCCTCAGCCGCTCCTCATAAGACTTGTTCTCCAGACCCTTCACCAGCTTCGTTGCCCTTCTCTGGACACGCTCCAGCACCTCAATGTCCTTCTTGTAGTGAGGGGCCCAAAAACTGAACACAGGATTCGAGGTGCGGCCTCACCAGGTCCGAGTACAGGGGCACGATCACCTCCCTCCTCCTACTGGCCACATTATTTCTGACACAGAAACATACATTTCTGATACGTAAAACATCTCACTCCTTAATACTGTGCTCATTATTTACACACATGTTGACTCTTAATAAAGTTAATGGCAGTTAATTAGCTAGCTGATTCAAGATGACTTGTTCATTTAAAGTTTTAAATTTTTTTCATATATTTAATATGTTCCTTTCAAGAAAAAGCACCAAAATTTGTTTCATTCTAAGCTATATAAGCAGCTGATAACTAACAAGTACTACTAACATGAGTGCCAAATTGCAACAAATTTTGTTTTGATTGCTACAACATAGACATTTACTGTCAATTTTTTGCATTAGATATAGTAATTTATGTGATTGAAGTTACTGTATAAGTAAACTTTCTCTGTTTGAGGATATTAGTGTACACATCCTTCCCTGCTGCTCTGGTTTGGAAGCAGCAGTAACTCCACACACAGGAAGGAGACTGCAATTCTTCCATTTGTATTAAGTAAACTTGTGGAGATCTTAAATGCCCTCTTCACACTCAAGGTGCACATTGATATCAAGTTGGACCACGAAGATAGCAGCGCTTCTCACTTCACTTTAGCCATCACCCAATCCCAAATCTTGTCTGCTGGAATCTTTCAATCAGGGATGTCAGTGACCAGTAGGACTTTCTTCCTTGCATTGCACTCTGTGGAGCCAAAACAATATTGATGTGTGTTGTAGCCAAGACTGTTGCACCACTGTAGCTGTTAAACCTGAATTCAGTGCACATCCCTTTTCTCAGGAACTCTTCTTTTCTCAATAAACAAGAGAAAAGTGGAGCACAACTGTACTCCAAAAAGCACTGACTAGATGGTTTGCAGTTCATCTTGTCAATTCTACAAATCAAAAAATAAACCTAACTTCTCAGTTTAATGTTGGCTATTGGTGCTTGTGTTGATCAAGCTCATCGTGGAAAGCCAGTTTCTGAGTCCTAACTAAAAAGACCAGCCTGCAGCTTGAAAAAAAAAACCCCAAAAACCCAATGCCAGGATAATGTTTTACTTCTCCCTACATTGGTACAATTTTACAGTAATTTGAACAGCATTGTATCTTGACTGGAGGTGCAACTGAAGTAGAGATACTGCCCCATTTTACACGTGTTTCTTGTAAAGTCAGGCTGGACACACAGGTGGATGCAAAGAGGGAAGACGGGCAGGATCCTTTCTAAACTGAGTGTGAGAGATACCTGTTCAGAACGGAAACCAGTTTAATTAACTAGAGAAAAACTAGAGAAATTATTAAGGCAAACAGCATCTGGACTGCAGGGAGACACTGTGCTCCCTTGCCAAAGGGAAAGTTCTTTAATGCAACTCAGGTGAATGGTCTCCTTACCTAAGTACCATGTTTTTGACAGTGATCAGGAGCAGATACTTTGAGAAAAATATAGCAGGGCAAGTATATACTTCTGCTTTTCCACATCTACTTCCAGTGATCTGTCTCTAAGGCACTTCCTAAGCCAGAGTTTGGATTTATATCATAGAATTTCACAGCTCTTGATGGACTCTTCATCCATGAATTTGTCCAGCCCCTCTGTGAACCTGTTCACACTGGGTCAGCAGAAGTAACATCCTGTAGCAGGGGATCCTACAGGTAAAAATAATTGCTTTTTGTTTGTTTTAAATCCATTACCCAATAAAATGAGCTTCTGTGGTAAACTGATGTTTCAAAAAATTAACTTGGTTGCAAAAAGAGGTTCTGTGTAGAGAGTATTTCATAACTGTCTCCTATGCAGGGAGAGATTTTGTTTTTTCTAAATGAGTCAGTGGACTTATCTGGGAAGGCAAACCCTAAGTTTCTTATTAAAATGAAAAACCAGACATTTCCAGTGCTCTTTCGTATCAGCAGTTCCATGGCAGGGTTTTATGTAACTTAATGCATTCTCTTAACACATGCTGAGATTTTCACTGTTTCATGTTAGTCCACAGTGGTTTCTGGTATGAGTAGAACAATTATGCCAGTCTCAGATCACTTATACGTGTGAGAAATGCTTGAATTCAGTAGTATTTGGCTGAATTGCTGTTAGTCTTAATTGACTTTCTATTGGCAGAAGGTGTATCAATTCTTTACACTTTCTATTCTTTCATCAAAATAGGCACCAAACTGTGGACTCTTTTTGTTCTTCTCAAGAATGATCATCCTCCAGGGGAAATGCCAGAGAAGTAATTTCAGATTTTTTTTCAACTTTCATGTCACAGTAGAAAAAAATTGCATGGGGAAAAGATCCTTGTATGTGCTAAGAAGAGAAAGACTCCTGTGAAGAATGAGGAGGGTAATAAACTCCTAGTGACACATAAGGCTAACTTCTGATAGAATAAACCTTTTTTCTTTTTTTTCATAGATTCATGTATTTTTCTCCCCCCCCTTTCCTCCAGTCCACCCATTTTTCTTCTTTCTTACATATTCTCCTCACTCTTGAGATTTTCACCAGCTTCATTTCCCATGTTTCTTTTTTCCCGCCTTTTTCCTAACTCTTTTTTTACCAGAAGCAGAGCTGTTGATGACTAAGATATCGTCTTATCCAAGAAATGCACTTATTGGTTGCCCTAAGCAGTTGAACGCCTAAAGACTGAAATGGTGACCGTGACTCTTTAAAAATTCCAGCACGTCTTTGAGTACTTGAGATCATCTTTCTACACATACTTTTAAACTAATATTCATTTACTTGGCTCTGTCTTCTTGTATGGCTGCAACACATTCACGATGCAAGAAATAAAGTGGTGACATCTCATGGCTGGCTAATACCTGGCCAATGCTTGTACGTGCTGCTTTCCTTCTGACTTTCAAGCTTAATAAAAATGCTTGCATTATAACTCACCTCAGTGAAGTAATTATGTGTAATTGCATAATTACCTGTTACAGCTGTTTGACTTACTGGCACTAATTAAAGTAATGTGATGCACAACCACAAGTTAATTTAAAACAAGGAAACCATAGAATGATCCCTCTTGAGGGTGTCTACACAGGCAGTGGTACTACAGTTGAACAGAAAGTGAAATGTTGATCCTACATCTTTTCTTGAACCTATTACACAGTTTACTTTTAACAGATGACAAGATACAGAATTAAATAATAAACTGTGTAATAATCCTAAACAAAACAAAATACAAGGCTTTGGAATGAAAATAAATTCTCTTGCTCAAGAACACTTGCCACACTTTGACTAGTAGAAGTAAAATTTCTTGCAGGCAAATAATCATACATTTGTTTATTATAAACATCTCTCAGTGGTGGCCAAAACTAAGCTTGGATTTAGCTCAGTATCTGCTGGTATGTTTTATGTTCCTCTAGATTAAAATTCAGTATTTGAGTCTTGTGCTCAGTCAACTATTCTGACATGCAATTAACTTTAATGGATTGAATTTTTGCTTATACAGTGAACACCTAAATCATACGGACAGGAATAAGATTCAGAATATGAACTTAAATAAAGAAAACTGAAGGATTAACATAATGAATAGCAAACAGAATGCTCTCTTTAAATCTATGTTTTTGGAGACATTCATAATCCTACAATTACTTTACTGAAAAGAATGTATAACAGTTTTGACTTAGAAAAGCACAATTTATGTACTTACCCTCTTCACTTGAAAATTGGTCTATGCATTTCTTCAAAGAAAAACGCCATAAGCCACTCTTGCTGCAACAGATGAGCAAAACCTTCATTCTGTTTTCCCCCTCAGTCTTTGCATACTACTGTATTTTATGACTATAAATAGAGGCTTTAGTTGCTGTGATGCATTTTACTTGTAATAAGGATAAGCAGACAAGAACACGTCTGCCATGTGCTCTGAAAACTGAAAAACTTTCCTGTAGTGAACTATTTTGGAAGTTTAAATCTTTCTCTAAGGAGGAGAAAGTTTTTCTGAGTTCCTACAAACTTCTGCCCTCTGGAGTTGAGACTGGTGTACATTATCACGTCACACATCTAGGAAGCAGGTTGCCTGGGTAGAAGACACTTCTTTTGAGAAACCTGTGCAAGAGGAACAGAAGCACTTGACTTCCTCAGGGGAGAAACACTAGGATCTGTAGTAACATTGTCTGCTCTTCACAAGCAGCAGTTCAAACAGTTCACTTAAAAAGTAAAAAAATATATGGATGTCCTTGAGACTGAAGATGCAAACTGAGAGTTCCTTGGAGAAGACGGCAGCCAAAAGAAAGAGGAAGCACCTACTATTTTATGATTTTTACATCTTGTTTTATCTTGATTTATACTTTTTTATATCTTACAGCTTCTTTGCATGGAATTAACTGATAACCACCAGAGGGTCTAGTAATCTAATAAGGTATTACAAATGTGCAGTAGTTTTCTCCCAAGGTTTTACCCATTCTCCAAATTTGTTTTCACAGCCACTCTTTCTGAGGGGTAATTTGAGGCCTTCTGCTACACTTGTGTGCCTTGGATGACCAGAATGTTTTAATGCTTCTTTTGGTGACAGAAAGGAAGTATTTTTATAAACTGCTTCAATCTCCTGTTTAAAGCTGAGAAATTGTAAGATGCATACCAATGCCTTTTGACAGTTAACTGGATAATGCTCTATTGACAAGACTTTTTATTAGCTAGGTACTGATAGTGAAGGTATTGATTTTTTTTTCAGTTTCCTTGAAAAATGAATGGAAATAGTCCTGATAGGATCACATTTTAAGGCTGCTAAGATAGCAAAAAGAGGCAGCACTCCAGACCTCTGAAAAAAAAGATCATCAGCAAATGAGAATAGCAAAATAATTTTATCTTACACAACAAAAGAGGAGCGAGAATCAAAGTCTTTCAATGAATTTGGACAAGTAATATTTTTTTTTTTATTTCTGTGATGTGGCACTTGGATATTACATGTGCTCTGTAAGAGTTGTTCTTTGTCGATGATGAACAGAGAGATGACTATTAATATAGATATAAATTTGTTATGCTACATTTCCACTAAAGAGACTCTTCAACAAATTAACCAGAAACTTGAGTTTTATTTACCAGGAAGATAAGGGTTCATCTTGCAGTGAACAGATAAGATTGTTCTAGCTTAGTGCATGTGAATGCCTAAAAATCATTTAGAGATCAGTATTTTTTCTCCTCAGATCCAGGTTTTCCACTGCCAAAATAATTGACTTGACTAGATTTATCTACAAAATTCTAGAATTTGTAAAATGCTATTTCATAAACTATTATACAAGCCTAGATTTCAAATATCTTGAACCTGATTTCAAACAATGACATCACAGAGGTTTTTTAAAAAAATTTGTACTATAGCTGGGAATCAGTGAGATGTTCATCACTGGCACCTTCTCCTTGAAAAGCAATACTTCTGCAGAAAAGAAAAAAAATCTCAAAACAAACTGCTGGTATGATGCATCAAATAATGCAATTTATCTTTTTTCTTTTTTTTTTTTTTTTTTTAACAGTGCTGAGTTTTTCAACTCAGGAAAGCCAGGTGTGAGGTCTTTCAATAGAAGGCTAGTAAAAGTGATACATTAAGGAGAAAACATCTGATTGTAGACTTTAAAAAAAAAAATTGACACAATTCTGACTATGTTGCAACTTTTTGGGTTTTTATTTGGACTTTAGAAATCAGTCAGCTTTTGCTAGAGGCCTTCAGATTCAACAAATAGCTGGGATGTTCTTAATATGCTTTTTAAATTAAATATGGGAGTCTACAGATACCAATCCTAAACTGTTCTCCAGCTTCTTTGCACTGAACTATTGCTGCCATAACAGACTGAGTTTACCCCAGTTTATGGCACACATGGACTATTATAAATATTTGAACTCTATTATCCTGGCTTTTAAAATGGAGAATCCATATTAATCCTTGCTGGCATCATGGTCTGCTGGGGCATATTAAAAGAGGCTCAGGGACTAGTCATGCGATTGCTGGGAGATCCAACCACAACAAAAGTACCTTGCAGTTACTGACTGTACAGATCCACTCTGGACTGCACTGCACTGTGTTTTCTCATAGCTGATAGCCGGATCCGTGAATCAAGCTACAAAGTATATCTTAAAAAGCTCCCCAAGAACATGATTTTGGCTGCTTCCACGCTGGGAAGTTCTCTCTAATTAGAGGTTGAAAGATGCTCTTGTATTGTGCAGATGACCTCTTCATCTTGATGTTGAGGAGACAGCTCTGAGAGTTCACAAAGGGAATCGTCATCTTGTTCTTCCAACCCATGACAGAACAGAGGAGAAAACTACTTTAAATCTAGAAGATGCCTGAAGATGAAAAGAAGAGCTGCATACAAAGGATAAGAGGGTTTCTCTGGTCAAAGGGTTCCTTTTGCTGCAAAGCTTCCCTTACTTCAGGATTTAAACACCATACGGGGCCTAACCAGTTTCTGTACTCATGTACATTCACTTACATTTTTGTTTGAATACGTGACCATGATAAGCGTGAAAGAAAAGTTTCCATCAGCTCTGAGAAATCAACTCGCCTGAAACAGCCCAGTGCTTGCTTCACACCACGTTATCAGCATGGATTCACCTCAGCTTGGCCACACGGAATGCAATTGCTGCTTCCAGTCCCACCATTAATACAGGTTATTTTATGCTGTGTGTAATTCCTGCGTTAGGAAAAGATAAGCAAATCTCAGAAGATTAAAGATAGCGAAGAGCTGTCCCGAAGAGCTGTCCCAATGGCACGTATTTGTCCCAAATTATGGCCCTCTTGCTGCATCATTATTGCAAAAAAGTTACTGCAGCCCAGAGAACAATTAATGTTCTCCTGAGAAAACAGACACCCAAACCCACTGTATCCCAGCCAAACCCGAAGCAAGAACAACAAAATGTGTGAGTTTTTTGCAAAGTGTTCACAGCAAGTTTTGCATAAGGAAGTTCCAGAACTGGCACAGCTGTTTTTTATAACTCCTCTTTTCACATGTCCTTGATGAATAAACTCTTTTCTGGGAGAAGTCAGGGACTCGACTGGCTGACATTACTCCGGTGGTGCTCCAGAAGGTAAAACAGAGGTCAGATCACCTCTATCGGAAACCCATAAAGGCAACAAGCAGTCACATACGTCGAAATTGAACTTGCCAATGTCTTAAGCCAAGATCAAATGTTTTAGCATCATTAACAATATTCTATTACATAAATGCTATTGGCAGAGCAGCTGCAAATCTAATGCAAACTTCTCCATAAGTAGAAATGACAGTATTCAGGACTGGATTTTTAAAATTTGAGCTTACTAGAAATTTTGTGGGTTGTAGGGATAGCAATGCAAAATGTCAAAGCAATGCAAAAATGATACTGAGTCCTGCCATCTACATGGGTTTTAATAGCAACCATACAGTTCATCCCATGATACAGTATCAAAATGTTTTACATGGTTGGCTCATGTTCTCATTATGCAGTGCATTTTCTAGACCACTGGGCAAAGGCCAGTACATTTCAAGTTATAGTTGCTCCCTTACATGAGTTAAGTTTAACAGTACACACTGTAATGAAATAATTAGCATTAAAGCATCAATCTATTCACATTAAAGCCCTTATTAGCAATTCATTCCTATATAAACTAGGAATTTCCTTCTTGTCATTAAATTTCATGTTACTGGTAGGTATCCTTTTATATTTTTCCTTAAATGATGTGGAACACATAGTTTTAATGGGACTATAATTAGCTATTCTCACATGGTTTGAACTTAGTCATACAAACTGAGAATGAATCTTTTCTACTGATGTGTAACTCCCTATAGTTTGACCAACATAGAAATCTTTTTTGCTTGAGAAATTACTGACCATTGGCTTTTTAAAATCACCTCATACTTCTTTCTTTGAGTGACAGATTTACTTCTCAAAGCACTTCATTATGCATATAATGTTTAAGCATAAGAATCATTCTATTAAAGTCATTACCTAAATTAGCAGGTGCTCAAGTGTTTGTCTGAATGTTGTTTTAATTAGGAATGCAGTACATAGAGGAGCTAGGTGACAGATGTAGTTTTCCTTGCTGGTAGCGTCTCATTCCTTCCTCACCTCCGCACTACGGACAGCTCTTTGAACTGGCCTACAGATGTTTAAAAAATCTGACATTGCCTGGGTGTAATAAGTGGCAACACTCACGCAGTGAGCTTACTCTCCTGGTTGGCATCCTATCTATCAGACAGGGATAGGATGTGAATGAACCTACTTTTCCTTTTTCAGAAGTGAAACTCCTGAAATTTCCAAATTTCTTGGAAATTAAATACCTTTAAGTGTTCTAGAGTAAATTCCTCGTACACCTTTAGGTTTTACATGGACCTGAATATGCAGGATAACATTCTGGTCTCCTTACAAATAGTAGGAGAGAGGCCAATGATTTCAAAAGGGCCAGGATCTCACCTGTATTGCACACAATCCTGTTTAAACTGTAAGACTTCTGTGCTTGAATATTCAATCTATTGAAAATAGATTTCAGTAGTAGCACATTAAAATTAAAATTAGTCTATTATTTCAGTTCTCTCTGCAGAAGAAATTCACTTAAAGAATAAGAAAAGCATGAGTTTTCACGTTTTTATATGCAATGTTATATCAGTGGAAATCATAAAAATACTTTTCTCATATTTGCAGATGCACTGTGAGCATGTGCTCTTCATGAGGGTCTATAGTAGGCATGGATTTTTTGTGGATACATTTTTCTGTGGGGACCTACTCCTGAAGTTTTAATATATTACCAAACATACTCTTCCTCCAGATGTCATGTGCGCCTATTGGCAAGCACTTCTTTTGTTATGCCCACCAACTGTAACAGGCTTATTTGTGGATTAGCTGTGTTTCAGCTGTAAAATTAATTCAGGAGCACAGCCTGCTGTTCCAAACAAAATTGCAACAGAAGGAAATGTTGTTTCCATGAGTTTGTCTTTTAAAGATTTGTATAATTGGTTAATGCTGTTTTGTCTTTTTGTTTTTTAGAGACAATTAATCAACACTTTGTCATGTGTAACTTTTATTTTCTATTTTGAGTACATTGCAGTATACAAACAGCAAAGTCAGATGATCATGTCCTCTAGTGCTCAAGGAACCAGAGAGCCCTAATTAACTGATCTTATTGTGGTAGCAGTTTTAGCAATTAATTTTGAGCTACAAATCCATGAACCAAAGCCTTCAGTTTTCAGCTTTCTGGGTTTTCAAAAATTTAAATCAGTTTTTGCAGAATAAATGTATATTTTCACTCTTTTCCCACTCTCGTTTAAATAGAAGACAAATGGCTCAATGCCTAAAGCACGGCATTTGCACTCAGGTGCTCCAGGCTTGTTCCTTGGTTCACCTTTCCGCCTGACTGTAAGGACACCCCACAAGATGTGGGGTGACACTTCCTTAATGGATGGCTTCTTAATGCACCAGAGATGACTTTTTGGACCTATCGAGTTTGCCCCCAGGTTGTCGGGTGTTGCTCTTAGCTGGAAAACACGAATTCTCTGCCAAAGGCAGTGAGGGGCCTTTCAGCCGTAACTGACTGTGTAAGTACCCCGAGCCAATTTCAGTGCAAAATCCAAGAGATGAGTATAAAGCACTTTCTGCTTATATAGTTGAACAATTTGGTGCTCTGTGGACACCACCAGGCTGAAGCGACATGTTGTAGCTGCAGTGTTGATGGCCTGTTCTGGCTGGAAGGAGATGCTGTGACTTAGCCTGTGTGCACGCATGGGTTTGCCTTCAGCTGGGTGATACCAGGCTGCTCAGCTGTGGTGACAGACAGCAAATGCTTTCCTCCAGTTGAAGCAGCGGAAAGCTACGCTTTTAAAATAAGCAGGACTGATTTTTGTCTCTGTTGTCAGAGCCAATTTAGTGCCGAGTAATAGCAGCTGAAGTCTTTAGATGGCTAAAGATTACCACTGGGTAAACTGCTTCCTTCCTTTCCCTTCTGCCAGTGGTCAAACGAGTTTCTCATGCAAGTTTCTAGGAAAATAGAAGACAAGTGGTTTGCAAAGGAAAGTAGCTGCACTATGAAGGCTCTTCCTTTCTCTTTGTTATGATAGGGATCATTTTTACATACACAGAAGCCAAATGTAGGATACTTGGTTTTAGAGGTACTTCCCCAGCTTTGTTTTCCTTTGCCTGGTTAACAAGTGTTACATTTTTTCCTATGATTCTTCTTCCATCTGTCATATAGCCTGGTACTGTGCCCTGTACCAGCACACTCCTGGAGTGAACCTCACCATCTAGCTACTGCCTTGCTGTGAGGTGGCAAGGTCCTTCCTAGCACACTGGGTCTTCGGCTTAAGCTAAAGAGTTACCATTTTTGGAAAAGCTGCTCACACTTTTAACTGATCCAGCCTGACAACTTTTATGGCTGCATAACCTTGAACAAGAAGCTTAGCTCCATTAGGAAGAATCTACATTGCTTTTTCCTGCTGTTCCATGAAAAGGAAAAGCCACTGCATAGCTATTTTATGCCTTCTTTCACTGAATTGTTACAAATAATCACTTGAAAGTGGGCAAGTGAACTTCTAGATTGCCTTCCAGAACCACCTCACATAAAGTATGGAATCGTAGAAGGAAAGGTGGGAGAGAGGGTATATAGACTGTCTAATGTATGTGTAGGGAGGCATATCCATCTGGTGGAGCTGAGGAGGTGGAGGATAATTATACAGAGAGACAGGGGACGCTCAAAGCTCCTTGCATGAGGAATAAGTTGAGGGAGGACACAGGGGAATGGAGGAAGGGAGAGATAAGGGACTTCCAGTAGGATGCAAAGGGGTGGAATGAGCTTCAGTGTTTAGTTTCTTATAAAAGCAACAAAAAGTGCACTGCTGTTCAGGTGATAATTTAATGGAAGCTAGCCACTTAATGAAAAAAATCTTAATGGCGAAGCCAAAGTATGAGCTAAACTTCCTCCCTGTCCTTGGCATTTTCCTCTTAGATGGCATTTTTTTCAGTCTCCTCATGTTCAGCAAAGGTACATTTACCACTTGAATCAACAAAATGAAGACATAATCTGATACTCAAGTGAGCCCCAATCCCTTGGGCTGCAGCAATTATATAATGATCAGCAGCAGCAGGGCTCAAGGTAATTTAACAACAGCACAGCGTACTCCAAGGTGAGTTATTAGAACCAGCCATCTTTTCATGTGCTCATTAATTACAAGTAACAATAATTTTGGCAATTATACATGTAGCCCAAGAGACTGACTGGTTCTCAGGTGCACAGGAGGAAGATCAAAAGCCCTAAAGCTTTCACACACAGGCACTCACATACACTTTATGTAAAATAAACCAGTGAAAACTGATTTATACTCTAAAGTTTCCCTCAAGCCCTGGCCTAAGTCTTTAAACCACCTTGCACAAATAAACTTCACTTTATCTGACTAGCATTGACAACATAGGAAGTTCTTGCCTATGATAAAGGCCTGAATTTCTGTTCTCAGTATGAGGATTCTGGTGACACGGCTACGTCTGCCAGGAGTGGGGAGAAATATCACTTCCTTCTACAGCACTGAAACTGGGTGGTGTTGGCCTAAACCCTAGACTTATATCAGTTACCCAGCAAAATAATGCCATTGCCCGCTGTGCTTATAGCAAAGCTTAGCTGCTTGTAGACCTTGGAGAGGTAGAAGAGCTAAATGGGTGAAAATCATTTTTTCGGCAAATATTGCATCTCCCCAACACAACTATGTTGGTACAGCTACACCAGAAGCATCTCTGTAACAGGGATGTAAAAGCGGCTCAAAGCAGATAGACCTTGGAGAGGTAGAAGAGCTAAATGGGTGAAAATCATTTTTTTGGCAAATATTGCATCTCCCCAACACCCAACTATGTTGGTACAGCTACACCAGAAGCATCTCTGTAACAGGGATGTAAAAGCGGCTCAAAGCAGAGAAATCTGACCATGTTGAAGATCCCATGTGTATGTCAGAATTTCATTTAAGCCCTTAGTTAGCTTTAACTATGTGTAGGTGGAAAGGAAAAAAAAAAAATTAGGCTTTTACAATTGCTAGATAAAGCCCTGAATTACACTAACAGAGAGTTTCTCTTCCACAAAAGAATAAAGCTTTTGTCTGCCAGTTGGTCATGATTATTGCTTGAAATGATGATTGTCTTTTTAAATAGCTCCACACTGATAGATTCTGTAAATTGAACATGCAATATTTCGGAGATACTTTCTATAAATTGCTGAGATTGAAGCGTCCAGGGTATAATAATTTTGCTGCCAACATTAAATTGACAAAGGGTGACAAATAAAAATGTAAAACTATGCAACAATTCTACTATTTTTCATTGGAAAATTATGTAATTCATCTCTTTGATTCCTGTTTAGCTTCTGACAACTGCTGTTAGGAGGATAATTTAATCTCAAGAATTTTTCAATAAGATTATGAATGTTGTATCAAAGAGAAGCTATGACTTAAGAAAGAATAATTTAAGACAGGTAACTTTACTGGTTTCAAACTGCATTAATGCGAGTCATTCAGGTTAGGACAATGGCTCTGTATTGTCTCATTAAAATGTTGGGAGACAAAAACATTTCACCGTATCTGAAGGACATATTTTTCTTCTTTGTAGTTCTTGCATTCAGACTTTCTGTTCCTTTGTCCTCTTTGCAAACAGCATGAAAAACATTTTTATGTAATGGAATCTCTTTTCTGTAACTCTTCCAGTTACAACCCTGAAATATTTCAGTGGTTCAACTAAGACAATTTCCTGGCCAGTCTGTTTTCTGGCATACACAACAAAAATCATAATGAGAGTTTTAAGATCAATCCCTGCTCCCCCTCTGACCCACACAAAGGACTGTTCCAGTTAGTATGGAGACGCCTCCTTCCAGAAAGGCTGGGCCCCATGTCAAGAACGCAAAATTTGGAATACACCTTCCTACATTACTGTCATGCTGTTTTAGGAAATGCAGCATCTACCCCACGTCCACCAGAGGAAATCCATAGAAGCGAAGAGAGAGGAAACCTCATGCTCCATTTTCAATCACTAGAAGCAACCTCTAACACTGTGCAGGTAGTCTAGGAGAACTCTATGTCTGACAATATTTGGAAATAGAAATTCTTGAAATGAAGAATTAGCTGCACGCATGAATAAAGTCTTTGCGCCTCTCTGGTTTGAGACCAATCTACCAGTGATATCTACCAGTGAGCTACTGTCAACAGTAGATTTGTGCTAATTTCTGTTGTAAAAATAACGATTAAAATACAAGTTTTGAGTTTCTACACAAAATATGAATAAGCTAGAAGTTCACCTTCCCTTACTGCAACAGTGTTTGCCCCTTCTCCTCCTTTATCATGTGTCAACAATATCCTGTCAACAATATAATTCTCATGGGAAAGGAGTGGTTGCACAAATTAAGAACTGGATAGAAAAGCTAAGCTTTTAGGTTGCCGCCATGTCCTCCATTAAAAAAATTATAAGTAACTTTCAGTGTAGAAATTGTTCTTCAGCAAACTAACTTCACAGACCTTCTAGGTATCTGTAAATCATCAGGTGTCACACTGTACGTTTGCAATGTTTTATAAAAATGTGTTTGTATGTATATATATAGATCTACCTACCTTAGCAATTTAAAAATTGCACTGATTCAGAGATTCCATATAAACTAGGATAAGCTTCTTTACCTTTATTAGGCATTCTTTTTCATTGCTTTGGTCGTCAGTTGGTACAGATTGTGTTCACTTGTAGAACAATGTGCAATATGATATCTTAGAAATTAATTACATACGCACAATTGTTTATGAGACTCTACCCATAATCTAACATTTCTACACTCTTTCCTGCTACAGTAGTCCATCTATTACCAGGAGAAATATTTAATCTGTCATAAAATTGGAACAAAATATGAACAGAGAAACTAGCTCTCAATGTGTGAATTTCTCACTGTGCTTAGTTCAGTTCACTTCTGGTGCATGTAACAAGGTGGGTTAGATGAAATTGAATTTTACAAACATTTTTTACATTAAAGTTTTCTCTAAATGTCTTTTTTTCTCCACATTTTCTGTGGGCAGCTGTTCCCCTCTCGATCCATGTCAGATGGAGCTTTGACTGCCCTCAGCTGTTCTTCGTTTTCCCATGCTACTCCTCACTTCTCTACTGAAGAGCTTCTAGGAGCCCTGCCTAGGTTACCTCAATCAAAATCAGCTGGGTTTATTGAGAATCCTTTTATTGATTTAAAGTTGATTTAAAGTAACTGATTTTGATCATCATGGACTGGGGATTCACACATTTTCTTCTACTCAATGAGGAGTAGGGGATAATTTCTAGTAAAGAGCCTGAACAAGCAAGGGTGGAATTTCTTCAGCAAATACATCAGCTTCTGGTCTGTCAAGAGAGTATCCAGTCACACGCAGGAGCTTAAGGTAATGTTTCAACAGGAGGAAAACTTGAGGAATTTAATGACTGCAATACTGAATAGACCTAGCTGGAAAACAGCCATCTCATACCACTGGGACTTCAAAGGGAAATGAATGAGGATTGAAAGTAAGAGGAAGAAGAAACAGAAAAAAATAAAGGGAAAAGATTATAACAATGGGCTGACCTTGTCCCTGTCTTCATCCTCTTCAATCTTGAATCTGGTTACATGCTGACCTACTAATGTCGGGTGCATGTTTTAGGCCATCACACTCACATCAAAATACCAACAAGCAGAGGAAGAACCCTAGGGATGAAAGCGCAAAAGGAAGCAGCAAGAAGACAATCATCCTCCAATGAGTTAAAACTCCAGAATTCCCTGCTATTATGCCCCTGGCAGTGTCCAATCCTCCTCCACTGCAGAATGATGGTACCACATAATGATGTTTAATTCCTCTGACATGCATAATTTCGAAAGAGATATTGAATTATTATTTCTACAAATAAAATTCTGTAGGAGGGTTTTTTCCTCTGACTACTCACTAAAGTAGCATAATGGTCACCAAAGTTGCATAATATTGCTCTTGTGCTTTCCTGGGATGGCTGATATAATGAAATAATAATGAATAATACATTTTCAGTACGAATTTTCACATAATGTTCAAACATACTAGAATTTATGAAATCTTTGAAATTTTGTGAACTCACAGTGGCTGGTTATTTAATGAGACTCAGCAGACAACTCAATGTAATGTATGAATTGCTTTTGCTATTAATCACTCAGCTCCAATAATTTTATAGATTTTTTTTGTCAGAACATTGGAACACTGCATTAGCTGCAGCTGCAATGAACAGAGATTGCTGTAGAGTAAGCATTTAGCTTTAAATGGAAATTCAAAAGACAGGTAGCATTTACAGTAGAAAAATGCATAATTTCGAAGAAATTATTTGGTGTGTTAGAATGACATCTAGTGACTACTTCAGGTTCTAATTCTGAGTTATAGAAATAGAAACAAAAAACCTACCTTAATTTTCTGATTCCTTCTTTGCTGCCCCCTAATGAAAGACATGCATAAATATAAAGAACTGCAAACCATATCCAGAGACAATAAAACTTGAAAGAAAATCAAGTTAAATTAGGGTAAAAGGCAAACAGTGCCTTAGCATAAGGGGAAAAAGCAATAGAATACTTCATGTTTCTGAGACTCTGGAAATTCAAAATTAGGATTGCATCCCACTCTTCAATATGAATTTATTGTTCAGGAAATAATCTATCATTTCTCTTTTATATGGAATACACTCAGGGAAAAATTTGTTAAAAGTCTCTTAAAATAGGTTCCTGATCAGGAATGGAAATTCACCTATGTTGTGAAAACACGATTTCACAGAGGCCCATAGCCTCCCTTTTGAATGATCAGTCCTCTTCCATTCAACATAATCATTCTACTGACTCACAGAGCAGGCTGCAACAGGGAAAAAATGCATGTTTAACATTAGCAGGAGAAAGTCTGTATTTGGTCAATCCTAACAAGATGTAAACTTTTTTTTCCGTGTCTAATGCTGGAGACAGAGCTACAAGCTCTTGAGAATGGAAATTTGAGAGAGAAATGGGATGGTAATTTCTATCTCTAAAAGTAGAAACAAAAAGTAATTTTTAATCCTATTGAAGATTCAAATTATTTTCATTAAGGATATGATTTCATATATGGCTGAAAAAGATTGAACCATGCCTTTCTCATTGAAAACTGCAAGTACATTCATTACACTAAAGATTTTTGCCAATCATGTTTCTGCCTCTGAACACACACCAGACTACTGTTCCTAAATAAGGAGAATGCTTCCTTTACAGGACAGGACGCCTGCACAGAGCCAAAGATTATTCTCCTGATGCTCAGCTTCATTTCAAAAGAAAAGCTGACTCTCTAATTGCAGTGTTTAAAAGCAAACTGTGAGAATACAACGAACATGTAATCATTACACGTACATCTGTCTGAATCCGTAGAGAACTGAAACAATAGTAGTGGTGAGGTACAAATGTCAGTCATGATACTCTAATGATCACTGTTAACTATTTTAGTGCTCGTTAAAATATGGGGAAAAGGATATGTAAAGGAGGTGGCATTTTCTGATACCTATGCATGGAGTACTTGTGCCACAGTGAAAATGTCTTAGGGATAAATTTATAAGACGTAGAAAATATGCTGAAGTTACAAGACTGTGAGGATTGGTTTCGTATTCCCCAGACAGTTTCTCATAATTTCAGGTAACGTCATACTATCCCTCAAACTTTGAAGCACTGAAGTATACAGCTACACAAGTTTATTTCACAGGTGCTAAGACTGAAACATAAGTGATCTGAGGGCGTTATGAAAGTTTTAGATTTAGTACTTTGCCCTGAAATTGGTAATCTCCATGGCATCTAGATTTTACCTGGGATCTTTCTTAGTAGGTAAAACATGTTCTCTGCTCTGGATCTCCCATTCCTTTGGATAATGCATCATTACTCTTGTCCTATGATAAATCTCACTTAATCTCTTGTTATCTATTTAACATGTTATTTAACATGGAGATATTACCAATCACTGCAGTGGCACTGGTATTGGCACTCCTGTGGTTTGGGGGTGGGGTGGCTTGGTGATCAAGACTACCATCACTGTCTTGTCTGCTCAGCACTTTCTGGTTAGATTTACCTAGGAACACTTTGTGAAACCCAGCTGTATAAAATCCTTGGAGAAGTTTCTGAATCCCATTTTGTTCAAGATCCTAGCTGCTTGGTACTGGAAAGGCTTGGATGATTTGGGGCATCCTCAGGAAAACTCAGTAAAGTATCTAGCGACCTTCGTGGTGCAAACTTAGTTATCTAGGGACTTTATGTGTTTCTGGCGTTAGGCAACACATGAGTGGAGACTCTAAATGAGGATTTACACCCTGATATGGCTGCTAGAACAATTTGATATTAAGTTCCTTTGGCGGATCTAACCCTTACTCTTTCTATACCTCTGATCCCCATCTGCAGGTCAGAGAGAGTTGTAAAATGCAGGAATATTGAGGATAAAAGTATTCAATATCATGATACACTTGCATACACCAAGGTTGGAGAGCCAATATGTGCTTCAGATAGAAGGCATTCTGTATAGTCAATGCACACAAAACTTTTTTTCACCCTTATTCATTTCCTAAGTGACAGCAATGAACACTGCAATGTATGAGAGACAAAGAATTTACAAATGAATAGGCAGGAACAGAGAAAATGAGATGTGAACTGGAAGCCTGGAAGGAATATATTGGGATTGTCTGTATTTTAATGTTTGGTTTGATTCACTCTGTGTGGGCATTGCTTACAAGAGAACCAGTCACAGAAAAGGTCAGAAAATGTCAGTATCAGATAGTATGGGTCTGATCTGACAGGCTTTCAGAGTAAAAATAGTGTTCCGTGTTAAGAGTGAGGGCAGAAAAACTCTTACATTTTCAGTAAAAACATCTGGGATAAGTTTCTGTTCTGCAGACCTAAAGCTGAACTTCACTGGAGCAGATATGGAAACTGTTTCCCACAGCATATTAAAACCTCACGATACAGATACTGACAGGGAATCAAGAGTTTTCTTAAAGCTCTTTCTAATGCTTACTACACACTGATTACCAAATATTTTTTTCTACAAAAGCCCAATTTTTCTACACAAATTCTAAAATGCGTGTTCAGCTGGGTATTTGCATGCACTGGCCGGCTTCTCTAGGGTTTCATTTGGATAATAAAACACAAAGAAATGATGTAGAGTAAGACTATGAAAACATAGAGGTAAAATGACACAAGCTGAAACTGAGGATGCCATTTTGCTCATTTACCTTCCTAATTGCCGGATAGGCTGGCCCTTCAGCTCACTACAGTGCTCAGCATTGCACTGATAACCAACCCGACATTGTATCACACTCCATTTTGCAGCACAAAATGTTTTAAATAAAAGTCAAATTCGGAAATGTATATATAATCGTGTATATATATACAATAGGTATAATATCTTTTGAGGAATTAATCTCTGGCCAATCACCATCGATGGTAACTGCAGAGACAAACTGCAGTAACTGTTGTTACTGAACAATTCCATGGGGTTTTCTGGTTCCTTATCTAACCCTTTTCTGAAGTATAAACAAGAGCGTATGAAGAAGCTCTCATAAACACGCAAACCTTACTTCCAAGCCACCTGATACTTCCAGATTTCTTAACTTATTTGTCTCCCAAAATGTAAGCCTCACCATGCTGGCTCATGTTGGTAAGCCATGTTTTTTTACCCAATTTGAACCATGTGATGAGGTCATCAAAATGAGATGAGGGAACACCTGTGACACAGGTCACACCAGGGAGTGTGCCAAGGCCCCTTTGAGCGCAAAGCTTTCCCACAATACGCTGGCTGTGCGCGTACCCACTGTGGCACAGAGCAATGACCTCTTCCCTCTAAAAGGCACGACTGCTCAGGGACATCACCGGTCTGCTGCGTCTTGCTACGTGAGAGCAGCAGACCGGCTGCAACCCTGCAGCGTGCGACGGTGCAAAGCAGTAAGGTGCAGGCGTGGGGGTGGAACAACGTAAGGATATAGACAGACCAGTGAATCTCTCTTTAAGCTTGTGAAGCCTGACAAGTCTTTGGCAGCCAGAGAGAACTGAGTCTATTGCAGTCATGATCCCTTCTTTAGGAAAGAATGATGCAACTAATACATGTTTAAAAAAAAGATGCTGACACTAGTTACTAGCACATGTGGAAATGTGACTCTTTTTAGAGGAGAGTGTCTCACAGGCTATTTTCCTTAATTATTCTAAATTTACCAGTTTTGTTTTTATGTTTATTTGTTTTCCTCAGACAGGCACAAATCACTGAGTCACTGAGATCTGCAGAGAAGAGAATATATCCAGAAGGTTCATGTTAATAAACACTAAGCTGACAGCCCAGTGCTGGCATAATGGGTGAGGCTCTGCTCGCTGCAGTGCCCCACTGAAATCAGCTAGACTCTGTGTGGGTGTATAAAACAAAAATTAGGGGTTTTGACTGCCACAAAGAGCAAATGAGTGAGTGGGTTTAGCTGAGTTACCTCCAGATAGTTCATTGTGAGTATTTATTTCCTTCTTCCAGAATCTGGGGTAAACCTAATATCTTATCTGAAAACTTTCTGGCGGTTCAGGTCAAGCATTGTTTTATTGTATATTTTGATCTTCTTGCATTGCTAGACTTTTTTTTTAAAAGCTGAAAGGAAATTAATGGCCTGAACCATTTTCATTCACTGACCATGGAAAACGCTATTGCAAGAACATTACACTAAAGTAAAAGATTGCTAACATCCTGGGCCTATCATATATACTAAAGACATTTACATATTTTTCATCTTTTTAAAAGGAGAACAAGATCAATTCCATATCACCGCAGTACTGCAAAGCTATTCTGCTTGACAGGCAGGCAAGCTCCCTAGCTGCAGTTGTTTTAAATCATGACTTTCCATTTTCTTAACTCAGGTGGGAGCCATTTGAAAACTTTCACAGAAGTTAGCAATAGCAAATCCTGTAATAAGCATCACATGCTAAGCTGTACAGTTTGTTCAGCATATCGAACAGTTTGAAGCAATTAATATGTGACTTTCTAGTTCCCATGTCAAGTAAAAAATACCATAACTGAATCTTCTTAGAAAACATCTATCTTTATTAAGTTCAGCCAGCATATGCAGATTTGTCAATTAACTATAGGTATACTCTAATCAGACCCTACATTGAATTGCTCCCCAACCTTCCCCTTGTTTTTAGCTCTTGAGCCATGCCCAAGTGCAGTTTTGGACTGTAATTCATGGTTTCTCAGTGTATTTACACCTGGGTGCACAAGAAATGCGTAAGAGGAAGTTTAATTTCTGTCCTCTTTTTTCTCCTTCAATCTGCCCAGGTACAATGCTGTGTCATTTCTTAACTGAAGTACAGATGGAGAACATGTCACTCTCCATGAATAGTGTTCATCTCGCCATATCTGATTTTTAAGTCAGATTGGTTTTATTGAAAAATAGTGGGGTCCAAAGTGACTGGGAAGTGAACACGTTTTATTCCAATATAATGACTAACAGCAGTCCTTGCGTAAGATTGCAGCATTTAGATGTAATCAAGATCAGTGAGCCAACCACTTGAAGACAATCATGGGAGCTGGCAGGCTTCCCTTAAATCTGATAATGGAATTAGCTCTCGTACTGCCTTTTACTGGTGATGGGCACCAAATGAGAAAGCTTTAGCTGAGAAATATTAATTCTCTTGTGTACTATGGATGTAACGGAGATAAAGCTAGGTCCCTCTGCTTTGGTAAATGGGATGAACTGTTCTGAATATGATGTTCCTGCTTTCCCTGGCAAAGAGGAATGTACAATTACTAAAACAAGCAACAACTTGCACAGCTGTCTGTTTTTAATAGTTCTGTAATTCCTATTTAAACTGAGTAACACTATTGCTGGTATCTCATATCTACCTCACTACATTAGACAGAATTAGAAGATGTTTCCCTGCAGAGCATAAGCAGGAGCACAGCTGCCGCTCACTCTGTGCTCTAATGGAGAGGGTATGAATGGAAGATGCATTCTTCTTTCATTTGAAATTGGGAGTAATTCCCCAGAAATTAATGGAGCTCCCCAGCACAAGATGGATGTGAAAGAAGAGCCTGGCCCAGAGGTTATAAATTAAGTGTAAGCGAAGTTCAGAGAGAGAGATTTGTGCAGTAAGAAGCTATATAAAAATAAAATACATTCTACTCAACTGGCTGAGAACAAAAATGAATCAAAATATTAATGAATACTGCAGACTAAGAAATGACTTCTGCTTCAGTGCCTCTTTCTGTCTCTCCTTCTTCTGCTAGTTTCACACTAGTTGAGATTATTGACAAAGCTAACCGATATGATCTCCTTCTTCATGCAAGTGATTAAGAGAGCCCCTTCAGACATAAATTATAATATTCCTGAACCTGGAAGGAAAGAACGTGCTAAATACTTACTTAAAATGAACTCTGAATTATGAATCTAGCTCATTAAAAAGAAACCACAACATTCTAATTAAATGTGTTGGTCTTTTTGTTTTGGCAAATTCCTAATGTAATTTCAGGTGATGCTGTAATTGTATTGTTGTGGTGTATGCCAAATATTGTACTCCACTAATAATCAGCACTCATCTCAGCCTGTGGGAAAAGGGAAGCATAGACGACTGTGAATCAGTGCTTCTAAAAATAGCCCCAGTCACTCCCTTCCTACAAAAAAGTAGCTGAATGGAGAAAAGGGGCATTTGCAAAAAAACCCGCTTTTTCTAGAAAGTGTTTCTCTCTTGCCTGCACTAAAATAAGTGCCCTGTGATGATTTAATTGCTGGAGCCGTGTTGAGATGGTAAGAGAAGTTGTATAAACCTAGAAAGATGCAAAAAATACAGAAAATCAGAAAGCTTCTTTACCTGGAATTGATTTTTACTGAAAATTTTCTCTGCAATGAACTGCTGCTATCCTCTAAAAGAAAAAGGTGAGGAATGGCTTATGTTCCAGTTGGGTATTTGTAGTTGAAGTTCATCTTTTGTCCTGTACATTACTATTATGGGTTGATTCCTGTAGGATATACTGTTCCTCTGAAACGAGCTGACTGACTGTTCACAGAAATGGAATGCTCAGGAGACACTGAAGTTTTAAGTTCCCTATAACAGATGTGCATATATAATTACCTTTAAGTGCTTGCACTGTGTGACTGTCTTAAAATACGTGATATACCCTTTGCGAGACAAAAAACTTTAATTATTTCCTGTTTTATTTCAAGGCTACTGTTGATTAGTCTTTCACGTGAATTGATTTTCTTCTTTATAATACATGAGTATATGCTTCTTCACATAGCAATCAACTTGTGCAGCACTTCCACTTCGTTGTGTCCATGGCCTAATTGCTCACTGCCTACAGACCGAAGCGAGGCGCAGTATTGCGCAAGCAGGGTAACAGAACCTGGTTCCCTTTCCAAAGTCAGCTGAAAGGGACTTTGCTGCAGAGGTTAAATATATCCACTTCACTTGGGGGGAGTTTTTATTACTTCTCTGTAGTTCCTCTTGCTGATTTACACTTGGAAATGAGAAAAGAGTAGAATATCTCTTTTTACAGTATCTAATTTTGTGCCTAATTCAGCAGTTTTGAAAATACGCTCAAGTAAGCATATTAAACAGAACCTATTTTTCCTAATATCCCAGTTGTATAACCAATGCAGAATCTTTTATTATGTGCAATAACTTTGTAAAAATATTTTGAAGTCCTAGCTGACAAGGTCCTTTATGAGTAATGTTTAATCTTCTTAGCAGGCAGAATGATTTTTTGTTCTGCCTGAATTTACAGAAAGAGTAACCAAATTAAACACACGTGATTGAGGAATGGTATTGCTGATCTTCTCAGAGTTCTCACGGATGGTTAGAGAAAAGTTATCTGATCCCTTTCATATTTGGGAAATGCTAGAAATGCTAGTGTTATATTTTCTTTACAGAGTTAATCTGGATAATTGATTTAACTGAGTGAGAAACAGGTTTACGACTTCAGTGATCTTCTGAACTATTCACAAATTTACCCACCCTCTTGTTTGGGGCAATACTGGGGTCCCTGACCCTGAAGGAGTGTACTGGATTGTTTTGGAGGACTGTCGGCTCTGCACAAACTCTCCACCTTCAGAACAAGCAACACTCAAAACTATAAAACTGGGGAACCCAGGTAGTCTAAATCAGAAGCTTTTCAGTGCCCAGCAGCCAAGTTATGGACAACACACAAGCAACATCCTAAATTAACTTTCTAGACAAGGAAGGTATTAGTACATTTGGCACTATGCCTTAAAATCACAGGATTTTCTTAATTACTGGAATTGTTCTATGCCACTGGAACATTAATTGCATATTCCACTTTCATATAATAACCAGTGTTTGTGCTATTCATTAAATTGGCCATCAAAGTTTATGTGCCAATTTGCAGTCGTCTTTATTATACCCATTTGATTATACTTTTCAGAAGTGCTGGGGCTTAGGTTAAGCGTTGTGCCCTAACTACCTTTCGTTAACTTCATTTAACAACAAAAGTCCGCAAAAAATGCTGCAGCTGCTTGAACCAGTGCTTTATTCCATCTCTAGTCCCAATGCCACACTTTAAATATTTTCCTGGAATTTGCCTGCCAATGACCGTGTCCAGAGCTTTTCGCCATGCTTTCCATGTTTGACCATACAGTTTATCCACTTTTAAATTAACAGATTACCTGTGGCCTCTTTGCAGCTGAAATAAACTTATCCTTGTCAAACCCAAGCACACAGCAACTTTTCCAGAAAAATGGTCTCATCTGTCAAAGAAATATAACAAATATGTGAAAAGTTGGGGATTCATTTGTAATACTACTGATTTTACATTTAAATAACTCAGACACAACATGGAATAATCAAATCCAGAAATAAATTAACAGATAACAAAATTATCTGTATTTTGGGAATTTCCTCCAATTTATTTTTTGGGGAAGAAAAAGCGCAACCCATTTATTTGAAAAAAGGGGTTGTACATAAGCATTGAGAACAATCTCCTTTGTCAGCAGATAACACTTTTTTAAAACTTCAAAAAAGAAGAATGAACTTATGGTTGATCTATTTTTGGAATATTTGCACATACTTTAGTTCTGCTCTGATTTTTTTATCTATAAAATAGGAATAATATTCCTTTGTCTGGTTTTCAGCTGTTGACAATTGTGTTTTCTTCATGACGTGACTTCACTGAAAAAAATTTGGGAGATTTTCCTCCCTCTGAATGGTGTAGAAAGAAGTTTTTAAAAAATCAGCAGACAGACATAAGAAAACACAGTACAGCATTTTTTTTATTTTAAAGGGAAAAGGGCAGTCTAGAATATTTGGGATTTGCTTAACTTTCTTTTTAGGTCCTTCTTATTAAACAAAAAATTCTTCAATGCAAATTCTTTCTTGCTTATGAAAATGACTATTGCAATGAGATTTCATTTTCTCTTTAAGAATAATGTAATAAATGTGATAAGCCTGAGAAATCTGTCTTTTACCTCCTTAACACTATGAAGTAGAAAAAAACAGATTTCTACATTTGGGGCTAACCTAGTGAATTTAACCATTTGCGTACTTCCCAGAGTACATAGTATCCCCAGCTACTTACTTCATCTTTACTAAAAAAAAATACACATGTGGGTGGATGTATAAGCATATTTTAATGCAATGATATTTAAATGACAAATAAACTAAGTGTTCCAAAAGTCTCATAAAGATCCATGGAGTTAGAATTAGCAACATGATTCTAATAAATGTTGATAAGAGATAATTTTTTGGTCAGCTTACAAGGCAACCTACATCATTCCTTTGTAATTCAACTCAAATGACCTCCTCTCCTACTGTCTTAATATATTACAATATTTCAAAGGATTCTACTCTTCCAAACCATGTACCTGAGATTTTGAAAGAAAAAATCAGACATATGTCTTACTAATTTTTTTTTTTTTAAATTCTGCAATTTTTAACGATGATGTATCCATTATCTGTTAATAATTTTCATTCGGGGAATTTTTTTTTCATGGAAAAAAGGAGTATAATAAGAACAGACAATAAAAGGATATTTGACATAAAACTAAAGTAGATGCTCCAAATTTTCAAGTCAGTTGTCTGTTATTGGAGTGTATAGTTAATTTTCAGCCTGGCTTATTACTAAGAACACCACCTTTCTAGTTCATTTTAAAGAGCTGGCATTTCGGTTCTTGCAAATGTAATTAAAATGAGTTACCTAGGTTACAAGGGATCATTAATACGTGAAATCTAGATGACATTTTGTGTTTGGTCATTAAGAACCGGCGCTTGCTACAAATAACTCCCATGAAGTCTTTTTAGAGTGTCTTTTATGCTTTAGTCACCTTGTAGTCTATTAAAGAGTGTCTTGAGGTTATGAAGTGTGACCTGTGACCATGAATTCGATGTTCTTTCACAGGATCTCTGCAACATGAAATTGAAATGCAACAAAATATATGTGGCAATACTTTTAGAAATGGTACTGCTGTATGCTAACAGTAGGTGAGAAAGGCCAACTGAAACCAATCGATGGAGATGATGGGTTCATACAAAGATGCTGTGAAAGAAAGTCCTTATTCTATTGATAGGACTGGTCCTAGAATGAACTTCAGTCAACATACAGCCGTTCTCAACTATTGCACATGCAATTAATTTTGTTCAATTTTAATTTTCTTTCATCCTTGCCTCAGCCTTTCTGAAGAGTCTGATGTTCCTTGGCCATCTATTAGAAAAGTCTAAAAATGACAGATGTAAAAATCCTAAACTCTGAAGATGAGATTAAATTGCTAATGTTTAAACAAGTTGTCTAGGCTTTACAGTGAGTAGAAAGACAGAGAGAGAAAAAACCCCAAACATTTCCTGGAGGCTATTTATCTCATTCTAAGTTAGACATTTAAAGTATGTCAGAATTCTAAGGCCAGAAATGTGAAGATTCATTGCCTTGTTCACGGAAGAGGCAAATAACATAGGTATGATTTGCATTTATGCAAGCTGAGTGAAAATAATCTTTAATTTAAATACTTGTCTCCGTCTCTCTCTTTCCTGTTGACCCACATGGCATAAGGTAATGGAGTCAGGCTGCTGATTTCACATTGATTATTCACCACTAAATAATTTCTAGCTTTTGGCATTCTGGAGAAATGGGGTGCTTTTCTCCCCTTCAGCTTTCTTTTCAGCTCTCCAGTAACCAAGGGCTTTTTTTCTATATTTTTGCTGGTTATATTCAGGTAGTATTTTAATATAAGAACCCAGTCTCCATAGATTGAAAGATGGATATCATCTTTATCCTGATGCTTTGCAGAAAAATGCTCTATTTAGCTCTGCTGGAAACTACAGCAGTGTATGCACAGTGATTCTATTTAAGAATCCACCCTCCTTTTGCCATACCTTTTTTTTTCCTTTTTTCTTCCTAATATGTGTATTGTCTCTATCACAGTTTTTTTTTCTTTCTCACTGGAAAGCATTCTGTAATAAAGATGATCAGTTTTGCTCCTTCCCTGTTCTTATTTTTAAAGGCCATTCCCTTCTATTCAGACACTATGACGTGTTACTGTTTTATAAACGGAGATAACAGCAAATACTGACCCTTGCTAAAGAGTGGATTTCTGTGTGTCTTCTATAATCTCCTGAATAGGCTGATTGATCTTTGGCTTACTGGAACTGTGACACTTTACAGCAGCTGAGAGAGTCTCGAGTCTGATTTCTGGTTTCCTTCAGAAAATCTAATGCCGTATGTCTAGGAAAGGTCCCAAAATGCAATGTTTGCAGAAAATAATTCAACACTTACTATATAATTTAAGAAATGACAGCTAAACATCATCCGATAAAACATTTAGAAATATAAGTTAATACCATGCCTTTACATCTGAAGACCTCCATGTGCATTATAGCAATGCCATGGTGTCCATTTTGCAGGCCAGAAGCTAGGGGCCTGCAAAAGGAGCCAATGAAGGCTGAACTACCCACCCAAGGATTAACTAATTACCCTACAATTAGTGTCTGAGGAACAGATTTAAAGCTTTGTTGGATTAATAAGATGTGACAGTTGTAACTCAGTTTGATGTGCACTTTCATAGCACTTCACGCTTGCTTATAATGAACACAAGTCCAAATTTCTGTTTTTTCCAGAAAAAAAAGCACTGTTGAGTTATGGCTGGAATTTATTGCAATAAAATAACATAATTGTAATAAAATAACGGGATGGTAGTGAAATAATTAAAGGAAAATCCTTAAGTTCTTATTAGTTCTGCAATTTTTTATGAGAATTTTTATAAGAATTCTGGAATAACTTTTAGAAGTGCTAACCTTGCTGAGTTCACTGCCACAAGATAAGACTGCATTCCTGGCAGTAACAAGTTTATTGCGCAGTAGGATTTAAAAAGAAAAAAAATCGGAGATCAATGTTTTGTTTCTCCCTCTTTCACATGTGCCTTTTTAATGACTGGAATATAATTTTATCAGAGAACAAAAAGAATTAAACTGAGAGACTGCAATTGTTATAGACATTTAAACCATTATCTGAGACCTAAAGTCTGTCCATTATAAGGGCAATGGACTAAATGAACACTCACTGTCACCTAACTGGTCTTGCAGCAACAAAGATTGTTTCCAGGAAAAAGACAAATTAGAAAAGCAAAGCACATGCAGAAGAAAATCTGCTCCCTTGCTAGTTCCTGCCATCGAAACATCTGAAGCTATCTGTCCTTCTCTTGCCTGGACAGGCCATCTGGAACAGAATAAATGAGACTTGAATCACCAGCAAGGCTGACGTGCTCGGTTTGTACCCTGATAAGAAAATCTGAATGCATTACAAGTGAAACTCGAGAGGTCACAGCTCCTAAAATGATAAAAAAGCCTTTATTGTAGCTTTATTTCAGTGACAAACATCTCCACTCTTTATTTGCACATTATTGTAGTGTACAGCTGTTTTCATAGATATATATATAGCAGTATATAGCACTTTTTATAGCAATAGATAGATACCTGAATAAAGGTTTGGAAGCATGGTCATGACTAACGAACAAGAAGGAGGGGGAGAGAAGGGGTAAAGGGGAGGAAGGTGCTAACATGCCAGTGGCCCTTTCTTGTCTGCGGCGAGAGATGATCAGTTTGTTTGTGATGCTGGTATGGCATACCACCTTACAGCACACTATTCTAACCATAGATCCTAAGCACAAACAAAAACATACTATCAAAGGAGTTAGTAGATCCTCCTGAAATAAAGAGTAGGCATTTAAAAGCTATTAATCTATATTGTGCAGCTAGCATTTCTGTATTGAGGTATGGGAAGTTCCTATGTTATTTTATAAAAGTTTGGAAAACCAACCACAATTATGCGTATTGCACTTCCTCAGCCTAAGCCAAAAGATGATTGTAACCTCAGCAGCTTAGCTAAGTAAGGGTGGAACAGAATGGATGCCTGGAAGCTATGGATACTTGCACCCTATTTCTGCGTGTGGCCTTCAGCAAGGTGATGGGGCAAACCTCCAGGCCTAGAGGAAAGAAGAGCCAGAGGGGGCCGTAAGTGAATGGATGAGGCAGGCCTAAATATCTTTTTTTCACAGGAAACAAAAGGAGAGAATTGGAAGTGGAGAGGGACAAACTCTTCTGTGACAGGAACTTGGAAGGTTTTCTTCTTCTCATCCCCATTTTTTACGAAAAGGAGATGCCACCTTCTTTCTCCTCTGCATCATCCTGACTTCAACGTGCATACTCATGTATACCAATAGACTTGGAAGAAGGAGCAGTCTCTAGACACAAAGGTGACCCAAGAGTAAGGGGGAGATCATGAATCTGAGCTTTGGCACCCAAAATGATTTCTGAACAATAAAATGCACTGATCTTGCTGTTTTTTCTCAGCTGCACAGAACATTGAGCAGGACCAGGCAACAGCAATTGTGTGCCTTGGCTTAGACCTCCTAGGCAATCCTACTTAGTGTTTTGCATTTGCTGCAAAGAATGAATATGTATTCAATTACTGTAAGCCCTCTTAAATGTCCAGCCAGTTACAAAATCAGCCGTGTGGATTACAAGTCTGAGCCTTAGACATAGCTCCTACTTTTAAGCTGTTCTTTTACAAGCAACCTCACAGTTTGAAGTTATTACTTTTGTATTGTTTTGTGTGTGTGCTGAACATAATGGTTCAATCTGAACTGTAATCTTTAATCTCCATTATATTCAGTAAAGCTACAATAATTATAGCTCTGGGTAATACAGATTCTTAGTTGCTGATCCCTTCAAATAAAAGTATTCAAAAATGAACATGGAACTGATCTAATGACAGAAGTCACAGCATGGCTCATGGATTCCAAGAGCATAAATAAAGCTGGGTAATAAATTTGAAAGTTATTTAGCCCTGCTTCAAAATGTAAGACTTCATCCTCACTGTTCTGCTTTGAGGGCAGGCTGTCTGATAACTTCCACTGAAACTTTGGCTCTCCATATTCCAGAACTGTCTGGCACAACAGCTTCGTAATGTGGCTCCTGTATGTGTGAAAGAACTTCTCTATTATGCCAAAAGCAGTAAATTTAGGTCCAGAGCTAGAATGTTATTTTACTGTTGTCCTGGTTCCGGCTGGGACAGAGTTAACTTTCTTCCCGGTAGCTTGGGGGGTGTGCTGTGTTTTGAGTTTGGTATGAAAGGAGCGTTGATGGCCCATTGATGCTTTGGCTGTTGCTGGGTGATGCTCGCACGGGGCGGGGGGACACAGCCGGGGTGGTGGACCCAGCTGGCCAATGGGGTATTCTATACCATGTTCATCATGCTCACTATAAAAAACAGGTGTGTGGGGGGGCTCA
>NW_009229503.1:0-236 GCF_000690835.1 Fulmarus glacialis
CGCAGCCCCGTTTTTGTCTTTGTTTCTCACCATCCTTCTCTGTTTTTGATTGGCAATACATTAAATTAATTATCCCCAAGTTGAGTCAGTTTCGCCTGTGACAGCAACAGGTCAGTGATCTCCTTGTCTTTCTCTCAGCCCACAAGCTTTTCTGTCTATTTTCTCCCCCTGTCCTGTTGAGGAGGGGGAGCGAGAGAGCGGCTGGGTGGGGATCCGGGCGCCTACAGCAGCCTACC
>NW_009229503.1:332-4568 GCF_000690835.1 Fulmarus glacialis
GAGGGGGAGGGAGAGAGCGGCGGGATGGGCATCTGGCAGCCTACAGCAGCCTACCAAGAACCAAGGACAGATCGGGCAGGAAGACAAACAAATTTAAAGAAGGAACTTGGTAAGTCTGTGAAAGGATCACATGATATAAGTTGATATAATTAGTAACTCAGTCATTGATCTAAGAGGCTCTTCTCTTAGTGTGTTGAGAACTCCCCGGGTGGGTGATAGCAGAGTCTGGCAGCCAGGGCACGTCCCACCCCCCAGCCAGGAGCAGGGCAGCCGGGGGGCACCGGGGCAGCCCCAGCCCCGGGAATCGGGTACCTCCCTGGGGATGGGGGCTGGGACGGGCAGGCACATAGGCCCGTGGGTGGGCCCAGCTTGGTGGGGCCCATGACCGGGCATGGCAGGGTGTGGGGAGCTGGAGACCAGCCCTGCTGTGGCATAGCCCCAGTGCATGGTTGTCAAGTTAAATGCAAAAGAACACATTAACATAAATCATTATCTAATTGTCTGCCCAAACTTAATAGCAAAAATTAATCATGAGATTTTTGAAAGCATTTGAGTTGCTTTATTTTCCACTAACTGAAGAACATAAGAAAAACAGAGGACTTCAGGAAATGTTTTTCTGCTCTAGATTTCCTATTTACTTGTATTTCTGCCATTCCTGAGAGTCAACTCATAGAAAATGCAATAAGTTTAAATCAAATTTACATACAAATAAAAATCAAATAATAAAACTAGCCAGTGGAATTGCATAAGGGGACCTGGACTTTGTCCCCTCAGTCTTTAGGCCAACAAATGAAATCAAGTCTCTTACTAGACAGAGGTCTAAGTGCCAGACAACCTACATGAATAGTTCAGCTCCCAGGAGTAATGATAAGGAGAAGGCTGCTGAAAGCAGAACTCCTGATTCTCTCATGCCTATGTTCCTGCCATGAAACGTGATAAGAAGTTAACAGTCATGACTCCCAAGTGCTGCACTGGGTGACTTCTTTGTCGTCATCACACAAAAAAACCTTTCTTATTGTTGTGTGTGTAGCAGCAGTGTGAATGCACTGCAGCTGGATGTGTGACTTACAGCAAAAATTAATTTAGAAAGCCTTGCTGGGAAGCAGTTTCACTCCATCCAGCAATACACAAAAGATAGCTCATCATGCCCAGCCACACAAAATCTAGGCTTCAGGAGCAGTAATATGCTGGTGTAGGTCAGCCTGGCACTGTGTTTCTGCAGGACAGAGGGATAAAACCCATCATTATCTCTTCTAATACCGCAGCCTTTATTTATAGGCAGTTACCTGAATTTTGGCTTTTATGGAGTGGTTAGAATAGGAAATTTTTGAATAAAAGTCATTTGAATCTCACACATCAGTCATATTTTTCCTATACATAATGTTCCATAATGCTCCGTAAGGCTCTTAGGTAATGTAGAGGCATCAGTCATAGCTAAAATATAGATCAGAACTGTGCCTGCCCCAGGCTTTTTGAAACAGAAAAATAAATGCCTCTAGCACATACCACCCACTGTCATTTCTCTCTTAATATGCCCCCGATACCTTGGAATGAAAAGCAATTCTCCCCCAGGGAGACTATCAGGGTAGAATCTTTGAACTGAGAGACAATCTGAGCCTATTTCAAATGGAACCAGGAGATCAGGCGAGCCATCCCAGAATGAAGTGGTCCCTTCAGTCTTGCAGTCATGCAACAATGCTAAAAACCAGACATAGACACGTAAATATAAATACATCATACAGAAATAATCTAGCTCCAATGCCACCCCAAATGACTAAGAACGAATATCCCAGTCAGTAAGTATAAATTCCAGAGGTCTTCATCTCAACTCTCAATAATTTACCACCTTAATGATTTCTCTATACCAGACTATATATCACCAAACAAAAAGCTTTTTTTTTTTCAGTTTGATGCAACAAAACCCTGTGGTTCTATCAAATAAACATAATAGTAAAGATGATGTATTGGGGCTTTTCAGTGTAAGGATAAAAGCTATCTAGTTTTGACAGAAGTGTATGGAATTTGTTGCTCTGCTGTGACTTTCTGCTTCTCTCTTTTAAATACTGTTTCTCGGTAGTTTAAACTTTTTACTCAAAACAAGTTATTAATTTTTCCATATATTTAAAATGTTTAAAAATGAAACAGTATATCAAGGGGGTGTTATACGTGGTGTGAATCTGTGGAAGGTGTGGATCTGCTTTACTGACTAAAATTGGATCTATAAGCAGAACTTCGTAATATAAGGCTTTTATTTTTCTGGTGTTCCTAGTATATTCTAAATAAAACAGGCAGTTATTTATTTTTACGAGGAAGATTTTCTCTTGCATTTTGTGCAGAACCACGTTAAATGGCCATACCTAACTGGATTGTATGACTAGTGGCCAGTATATTGGTGCAAGTTCAGCATAAAAAAATGAGCTGTTAGCCATGGGTGGTAGCTGTCACGTTTGCAAATAACATTGACAGAACTTACAGAATGCTGTAAATTAGATATAAGCTTGTGTATCCTGATGAACTTTATATACAAGAAACAAATGTTCTGCTTATCAAGTAGGAAGGAACACATAGCTCACTGCAACACAACCAGTCCCCCACAAAATCTTAGTGAATTATCAATAAACTCTAAGTATGCGTAGAATGCAATCTTCATTCTGCAAAAGGAAGGTAAGAATTATAAGCTACAATGTGTTTACTTTACAAGTATATATAGTTGCACATGTGTATACACACAGAAAGACCTTCATAGAGACATTTATAATCCAAGTCCTATACATATATTTTATTATAATCAATATGATTATACCATGTTCTGATAAATTACATGTATGACTTTTTTCTCAGTAAGCAGCATTTGGACTTTTTTTATGAAAAGCATTCTATTTTTACATAGACAGTATAAAACATTATCAGGTAATATATTTAAGAGTAGTTCCTTTAAAAAGTTTAGATACTGGAAAAAAGAGAAGTAATTCTAATGAAACCACTCACTAGTTTACAGGTAAGAAGTAAATGTGTTTTGGTGACACATGCCTTTCCTTATGTATAATATGAATAATTTATTTGCTTATTACATGGGTAATGTAAAATTTATAACTTCGTATGCTTAAAATATTAATTTCCTTTCTTTCAAATTATCACATTTGTTACGAAAGATGTGATAGTTCAATGCATTCTTCTCAACTACCATTTCCAACAATAGATGGATTTAAACAGTTGGTTGCGTTTGTTTTGAATTTCTTAAATCTTAACATACATAGTTGGAATCTTTACTGTCAAAGTTTTCTTTGAGCTACCCTGATACTGAATAAAGCACATAGCTAAGTTAGTTTCTTACCAGGTATTTTGTCAGCTACAATCTCAAGCATAGTATGAAAGAACCCCATGAATGTCAGAGGTGATGTGATTAATAGTTGAGAAATATAATGGTTCACATTTTTATTTCTCTTTAAAACCGATTCTCTGAATCTTTTATGTGGTTGCTCTGTAATCTCAGCTCTCAGTAACTTAATTAAGTAATGACTCACTTCAGAGCATTTTGAATAGGATAATAGATGCCTGTGGACAGTATAGGTTGAGTAGAGGCCAGCAGTTCTTTGACTTCAATTTCATAATTCATTGGACTTTAAATGGACTTGTGGGTTCATTTTCCTGACTGGCATTATCTACAGATGAACCAAGTCAGCTGAAGAAGGTTCATGGACTACATCTGTAACTTGGTGACACGCAAATCTGAAAGACACGGGAGGGGATGGAGGTAGGTGTTACAGGGCTGGAAATGATTTGATGGTTTCTTTGTATTTCAAACCATTAGGCATGAAACACTGGAACCAGTGTTACCGTACACTCATTTGGTCTCATTTTTAGTATCTCTTCCCTTTGCCAGAAGCTAATTTTTTTTTCCATTGCCACTAGTCAAAATTTGTTTGGGTTGAAGCTGTTTTTAAAAACAATCCCGGGAGGATGGCGCAGGCTAGCAACACTGATGTCTGTATCTAACAACAAATTGCAGCTGTGTGACTTCCAAAGCCACATCTGATGTGGAAAAAAGTCTCTGTCAGCTTTGTATCCACAACATGACTTCTACCAGTCAGTTGCGTATCATGTGGAAAAATATCTACTTTTGTTTATTTTAAATCTGTTAACTAAAAACTCATTTTATGGCTCCTAGTTCTTCTATTGTGAAAAACAGTAATAGTAATTTTCTGTTTATTTCCTGCAGGACAGTTCTAATTTTAT
>NW_009229504.1:0-35272 GCF_000690835.1 Fulmarus glacialis
ATGTTCCCCCCCGCATCCAATAAGGGATAGAGATGTATGTATATTAATGAATTTATTGGTAAGGGGAACGGTGGGGCTAATGCTCTCAGGATTGAGTCATGTATCTCGCCCATGGAAAGGGCTATTTTTAAACAGACATTTTTATGTAGTTCCCATTTGTATATGTTGAAATTATTATTCTAAATACATATGTATTTGTCATATATATAATTAGGAAAAATGTAAACAAAGCTCAGATACTCCAGTGGTAGGTGACAGTATGGTACCTTTAGGCAGTTATTTTAGTGCTGTCTAATAAAATGTGAAATGGTTTCCTCAGGAAGCTCCACCAACAGGGTTACTAAGAGCTGGCCTAGATAAAGCTCCACAGAGCGTATATGGGGGATCTAACCCTGCTGGGGTGAATAAAAGAATTAGAGGTGCAGTATTTTGAAGATGTACTGTCTGAAAAGAAGCACTGTGCAAACTGAGTAACACTTTGTCTTGCCGTGCATGAAAAATCCTCTTTTTTTCTTAACTGAAAAATGACTGTAAGATCAGATCCTTTAAAGAACAGTGAAATTACTTTTTTATTAAAAACTTTATAGTGCATTTATTAACATGTGATTTTCATTCTGCCTGCCTGGAAGGGAAATTTGGGACATTTAGCATGATTCCATTCAGATACTAAACCATGGATAAAAAGTTGGGGTTAAATTGTGCTTATCTTTTTATTATTCACAAGCAAAAATGAGAAGTAGTACATTTTTTCCCAAAAGATAAATAAATATTTAGCACAGAAGCTTGCTCTTTCTTGAGAAAGCATCCATGAAGTAGGTTCAAAAGAAAGCTGGTTTCATTTTTTTCACTACCTTTCAAGATCCCATTATTCCCAGCTTGCTAACTCCTGGTTTTATAGCGAGACTACAGTGTATACAGTCCCTTTGTTTGGCGCTGGGCTTGGCTTAAACAAAGGGGCTAGCTTGATTTTTTTTTTTTTTTTTTTTTTAATGCTATGAACATTTAGCAAGACTACTGATTTTAATGAGGACTGACTTGTTTTTTTGGGATCCCAGGCAGCTTATGGCAGGCATTAGTGCTTTCCAGCATTAGAATACCCTGGAATATTAAACATAATTTAAATTAAACTGAAGTTGTCAGAATAAATGAATAATTGAGTGAGATATATTTTGTGAAACAGCTGGGGGATTTTCTTTCCCAGCTTTTATACTTATTAAATTGCAGAGAACATTTATCTGCAGTGAAACTCTGGAGTGTCATTATTCTGCTGCAGGGAGGTACTGGTGGATAACTGCAAATAGTCATTCGTCTTCCTCCTCTTCCCAAAAGCCTCAGTGGTCTCCATTTATAACATAAGGATGATGGTGGTTGTTCTGTTGAAGAGTTAGACGCTTATATATTGAGTGCAGACAGTGAAGCCAAGATGAAAAAGTTGACATTATTTTGCTTTTTGTTGCAATGCTAAGCTTATAGGTGTTATGGAGTCCAGCCTATTTGTTCTGTGCTTGAAACTGCATCTCTCTTTTGGGAAGAGGAGGAGGGTCAAGACTTTGTTCCTCCCAGTGCTTTCATTTAATTTCCAGCTCTGCCTGTTACTCTTCAGTTTAACTCTCAAGTTAAATTCAACCTACTTCTTCAATGGATTTAACTATAGGGTTCTGTCCTTGAATTTACAGAGCACTTTGCCTGATACATACAGACTTACGTGGGGATTTGGTATTATTTTTCTGCTTTTTTTTTTTCCTTTTAAGTAATAGTTCTAAAGCCTTCTTGTATTTTACCATTTTTCTGTTATGAGGAAGAAAACAATTTCCCTCCCCCATAGTTTCAGGTGAGACCTGTGAAGAACCCACGTAAATGGCTGTGTGCAGAGATGTATCTGGTGCAGAGCAAGTAAGCAAAAAAAAAAAAAAAAGAAAAGGAATTTTTCTCAAATCTCACAGCAGATACTGCAACAGTATTTTCAAATGGCCCAATAGCTGTGTGACAGTATCCCATTAAATTAGGGAAGTGAATTCCTTTGTGTATCTTGGCGATCTTAAGCCTTTAAAAGTATTTTTAATCCTTGTCAAACACTGGTACATTTACTTTGTTTAATAGCTATAGAATTTAGTCTCTTTGGACACTAAAAAAAAATCCAATGTTTTCTTAACATAATTGAATGTTAAGAAACCTTTTCATGTGCCTTACACATGGATAACGTGTGGTGAATCAGAGAACATATTGGGTGTAAAGAATTATCTGTCAAACAGTACCAAATGCTGAGGGGTTTTATTATCAAAATACAATGATTGTAAAAAATGACATTCACTCTGTCGTTTCACTCTATGCTAAAAGCATTTATAACACAATACATCATTACTGCTAAATGGGGAATTTGAAGGTATAATTACAGTAGGTAAGCGTACAGTGGCACTCCCCCGGGTTGCCTCCCAGAGACTCTTTTTGAAAAATCTAGTATAGACTTTGAGATGATACAGCATCCTTTTCCTCAGAGAACTCTTCAGGACTTCAAAAGTGGAAGTGTAGGAAAGAATATTCAACTGTTGGTCTTAAATTGGAGTCCTTTAAAGCAGCAGAGTCTGCTTCAGTAAGATTTCAGGATCTAGTCCTTAGATATTTTGCCTTCTTAACCTGAAAATAAAGGTACATGTATCCAGTAGTCCTGTTTTATAGCTGAAGGTCCGATTGCCTTTGGAGCTAATGAACTGGAAGGGTCTTATTGATGTCCAGTGAATAGATGATAAAAGACTTTTTGTTTGTACATTGTCATACAGGCACGTCTCCTCTGTGCCACGAGAGATGCCACTGACATGCACAAACAGCAACATCTTACAGTTGGTTGAAGTTATTGTTAAGTGTCTTTTGGAAGACAACAGCAGATGTGACAAAATGTCCCCTGCTGCCCTACTGAAGTGATTCATCACGTGAAGCAAGACAAGATGCATTGTGTTTAACAGAATGGTATTAGCCATGAAGTTTGTGTGTGTATGTATGTGTATATAATTGCACATGGAGTAATATATATTTAAACATAAAATATTTTCTTGTGTAAGTATCGTTGTTCACATTCTCTGTGATTTTTAAATGCATAAGGTGAAACCAGGTTTACTAATATGTTTGAAACATAACAACTATTACTATTTTAGAGAACAGCAGAGTGTCCTGCAGGAGGGACTGGCACTGAAACAATACTGTGCAGAGCAGAACCTTGAGACAAGTTAATCGTGTTGATTTGGGTGCTGCCGGTCTGCAGTAGGGCACAAGTACAGGTCATGAGGTACGTTTTCAAAATACAAATTGAAGGAAGGTGGTATACATGCTAAAGGGGAAAGCAATCAAGTCATGTGATTTCAAGCAAGAGGCTGTCTGTATAATTTTGAAAAGTTAAGTAAGTGAAAAGATGACTGAAAAGTTAAGTAAGTGAAAAGATGACTAAAAAGTTTACAATCAAGTGGCATCGGAGGAGAGCAGAGATTGTGAGGGGATCGTACAAGACCTGACAGAACTAGTTTGGCTGGACAGGTTTGCCTCGTCTGTCACTACATGGGCTTTCAGAGGGTGGTTGCGATTGTTTGATACTCCCTTTTTCAACTTAACAGTAGATGTTTTAAGGTTTTAATTTTTTAAGGAATCTAAAGGCTGTAACCTGACTAACGTGATAGTCCTGTGACTGATGCCGAATCATAGTGATGAAATGGATTTTTACAGCTTTTGTCATCAACTTTAGTATATGTCTGATGTCAAAGATAAGGTTAGATCTATCCTTGTGGTGACTTTCCATTTTCATTATCCATAGCTAATGCAGATTCAGCATCAACAAAGTTTTGCCTGACAAAGGCAATTCCCATTGAAAAGTAGATCTGTGCTCAGATATTTCATAATATCAGTGCTACTGTTGATATTAATATTACTAATTTATATTATAGGAGTTCAGAAAGGAGGCGATCGAATTTGTGTTTCACAGAATCACAGACTGTTTGAGGTTGGAAGGGACCTCTAGAGGTCATCTGGTCCAATCCACCTGCTCAAGCAGGGGGTCTAAAAAGCAAGGTAAGAGATTAGGCAGACATGATTAGAGATGTAGACAGGGAAGCAGCAGAGTTTCAATAACTGCCAAGGTCTCCAAACTGGTGTCCATGCTTGCTCTGAATGCAGCCTCTGTGAGTGGAAACTGCTACGTCTCTCTTATCACTATGGTGTGCAGAACATGAAGCTGGGAAGTTCAACCACATTATCCAACACTCCAATTATATCATCAAATGCTGCTGTATTGCTCTAAAATCCTTATTTCAAACAAGTCTAACCAAGGGATATTTTTACTTTCCTGCTTCTACAGCACCTTGCCAATGTGCCTGTTTCCCTTCCCCAGGCTTCATATGGTGCTTAGCAGGGCTATAGCATCCCTCCTGTCAGAGAGCCTCCACACCTGGCTCCTTCCAGATAATATCAACTTCTTCCTATGTTGTCTTCATTTTCAGTACTTTGGCATCTAATTTTCCATGTGCTAGTCTTGCTTTCTCCTGCTGTTTCTGTGAGTTCATCTACACAAATGAGTTGCCCCAGTTTAACATATTGGTGAAGCCATGGTAATTCTGCAGGCCCTTAGTGATGAAAGTGTCAGCTTAAACTTTCTTGATTAAATCCCTTTCATAACATACGTGTAAATGGATGGGACAGGCAGATGCAAGCTTGCTCTGTCTACAAGCCTGCTTTGCTCTAGAAGGTGTTCTCAAGATTATACAGCCCATCTTTCAGTAAACTGCAGTTACTCCATGTGCCTGGCCTCTTTCCAGCAGTGGTAATACCAATGGAAGTTTCCTTTCCTGTGCTTCTCGTTTCTTCAGCACCTCTGAATCTTCAGAAATGCCAGACACGGTAAGATTGTGTTCAAGCTGCAAACAAAAGACTAAAGAGGAAGGTGTGTATGTCTGCAGGATTAGAAACAGTTAATAACAATAGTACTATTATACAAATTCATTTTCAGTTCTCAGCAAAAGTATATAATGTGCAAATTCACATCAGGCCTTTGAGTAGGTGGAATAATTCAGGACCTGTATGTAGGAGCATGGGGTCTTTCCCCAAGCCCTCCTCCTGCAGCAAGTGGGATGCAGCCAGCTAAGCCAGCCACCACCAAGCACTGTATTGCTGCAGAGATTCTGTATTCCACATGTGGCTATGCCATTTGTTGGGCTGTTGCTGTTCAGGTTAGCAAGATGTAAAACCACCATGATCTTTTATCACCCAAAGGTGAAATGTGAAGGATGGCTTAACCTGTTTTCCTCATTGTTGTCGTAATGTATATATTAAAAGCCTGTGTCAAAACAACAAGCTATCTTAGAGAATGCTCTAACTGTATTTACAGGGATGTGGGATAGTTTGCAAAAGGAGGGAAACATGAAACAAATTAGAACACTTGTAAGTTGAGTGGGACACTTTTGTTCGAATCAATGTGAAATCTGAATTAGCATTAGTCCCTCAGATTTTTTTACAAGAGGTGTCTGTCTAAATGGCATAGTCTCATACTAATGCAGCTGCCTGGCTTGATAGATGGCACCATGGCCAGCCTGCAAATGTCCATACCTGAAAACACGGACTTGCTGCTTCTCACCTGAACCTTTCACCACTTCAAAAGTCAGCTGGGGGACAAGACTCTATATTCCATGTATATATAGGCTGTAATATATTGCTGGGTTTTTTTAAATAACTACGCTTTGTCGTATGCTTGGCAGCACAAGTCATTCTAGTCGGGGCTATAGGCAGGAGGAGGTCGTGACCGGGCTTCCCTCGGTGAGATAGCCCTGCTGCACGGGGCCGGGGAAGCTGCAGCGCACTCAGTACCTTGTCCAGGTAACGCTGCACACCTGGCCCAGCCTGGACACATCTAATGCAGTTCCCGTGCTGGAAATCCTCAAACTTCTTGGGAATAAGCTTTAGTAATTCCTACAGGAGCAGAGAAACAGGTTGAAGGTGTAAACAAAACACCATTTTGTGAATGTGGAGCATGTTTTGTTATGAATACTTTTGTCTATCTTAGTCCAATAATTGTAACATACAATAAACTGGTAGAGCAGACGGAGAGGATCTCTGTTCATGCACAGTTGCAGAAAAAGAGCTTATACATCTGTTGAAATTGCCACCATTTTGGATTTTCAATATTTAATAATTTGCTTCTTGGCTATTGCACTACTTGCCATTTCACTTTGTGTTATTTCAATTGAGTTGAGAAAAAAAGATACAGGGTTTTGTTATCTCTGGGGACTGATTTTCTTGGACTGAGTAGTTTGAGTAGTTGGACAGTGATTTCCAAAGTATTGTGCTAGAAAATGTTAACAAACCCTTGCAAAGCAGTGCCAGAGTACTCTATTTTTGTTTTCATAAAAGCAAAAATATAAATTTTTTCAAGATGTTGAAAGGTACTTCTGAGTTACTTAGATTTATTCATTGATTTTATAAGAATTACAGATTCTGTCCAAAAACACTGACATCCTTAGACAGAAACTTTGTTGGAGTAGACTTGATATAACGGATGGGCTGGAGCAGCCCCTTGTGAAAGATGGGGGCAGTCAAAGCTGTGATGGCAGCTTATTGACAGTCTTTTTTTTTTTTTTTTGATTGAGAGCTACAAAGCCTGGCATGGTGGGCTGCTTCTCTGCTGCTGAGTGAGTTAACCTGGGAACCCTGATACATCTGGAATTGAAGGGGGGAAATTCTCCTTTTCTTTAAACGTTGGATGTCATTGCTTTAAAAAAATACTCACTTAATACTGAAGAAGGAGGAAAGTGTTTGGGGGTGCTTCATTTCCTCCAATACTGTGCATTTTCAGTATATAGTCAAAGGATTAGTCTGAGGATTCTTGAATGTGGAAATGTTTCATGTTTGTTTTTTTAATGTACAGCAACTCTTGATAGAACAACTTCATAATTTTGACATCCTCAGAAATGATCAATATTAATATCTTTCTGTATGTATCTAACTCACTCACTTTGTGTGGCTTTGTAATTGTCTGTATTTATTTCTTTTCTAAGATACAGTACTTGCTTAAAAATTCCAAGGATACACATATGCTTTTGTCATTTTCTTTACATTTTAGAAAATAAGGTAGGACTGCACAACTTTGTCACTGAAATTGCGTTCCCTGCCGGAGCTGCAGTATTCACTGTGGTTGTATAATATCACAACTTGACCTTTTTCTGCCACATAGTTTTTTCCTTGCCAGGAAGAAATTAAAAAGACCTGTCATATTGTTGCATTAATAGGCAGTTAGGGCTGCACAGGTTGGTATGAAAAATGGGCATACTAAAATAGGTAAACATAAGCAAATATATTTAGTAGTTACCATAATCTATGCAAGTGTTCTTTTAAATTTTTGAAATTAGATTGCTATGCCATAATAAACATGAACATCATTGCCCAGCACCCAGGCTTTGGTAGCTTGGCATTTGGATTTGCAGAATCTAAATTTCCCTGGTTTGTTTTCCATAGAAATGAAACATGTTGTTTATTTACGGATAAACAGTAAGCTTCTAGTTGAGGATATATAACCAGCGAGTGCAATAGGCAACAAGAAGGAATGTCGGGGGCAGAAGGTGCCTGTTTGTATATATCAGGCAGCAGACATCTACGTGCTTTTATGTGATTCTTTATTCTTTGCTTTTTTAACCATATAGAATCAGTACGCTATACATTGCTGCTGATAACTGGCAATTTCTGACTTCCCAGTAGAATTGGATTTTGAGAAGATTTAGATATGTAGAGTTAAACGTGGCTTCCTGAAGCCTTGTCTGGTGGAAGTAATTGGAGTTTCATAGCAGGTGTCAGCGGGCCAAGACTTGACATTTATTGTTATTTTCCTACCCTTAAGAAGAAAAAGAAAGGCGTATTAGGAGATCAGAGACTGTTTGGATGATTTTGGTGACTAGAACAGTGCAGTACGATGTAAGTTTTGACAGGCAGTTAGCAATTTTATTTAGAGAGCCTTAAGAAGTGAGAACATACTAACATTAGCGTTTTAATTTAGATGATGTCTATCCTTCATGAATCTTCATCTCTCCAAGATTCGCACCCTTGCCGGGATCTCAGACTGTGCAGCTCTTTCAGATGAAATGAGCCTGGATGAGGCGTTGCAGTCGCTAATGGGCAGGCAGACCGTGGAGCCAGGCTCAAAACCCGTGTGTGTAGATACTCGGTCCTCAGTACCAACAGTTTCACTATGGAGGTCCTCTCCTGCTGCACCACGAGTTGGTTGTATAGGCATGGCCTCAAGTGGCTGTACTGGTGGGGAAGAGAAGCTGAGGGAGGGAGCTGGGAGGATCTAAATACCTTGTCTTAGCCAATGTGTGAGGCAGTAACATCCTGCCATAGGTGCAATCATTTATGGCTGGTAGTGTCGTAAATGGCTCAAGCACTTTTGCAAGTAGTCAGTTGAGCATATTGTCCATCATGGATTATTGATTTGAAATAAAAAGTGGTTTATGCTTAGAATAGAAAAATGTGGACCACTAAGGTTTCTGAGGATAACACATCTGGGCATTAAGACAACAAGGGGACATTTAAAGCAAGCTGCATTTTGACCAGAAAAAAGCTGCATTTTTGATGGTTATTACTGTGTGAAAGCCTATAGGCTGCTAAGTATTTGAGGGCTTGAATATTCAGTATTTCAGTCAGCACAAATTAATAGAACAAGATGAAAAGTGCGTCTGCAGCATGAACAAAACTGCTGATGCGTTTTCTTGAAGGTTTATTTAGCTCTCTATGAGAACATAGGCACAATATCTGTGTTCATTTGATCTCTGTGAAAAATGGTAGAAGGCTTCCTTTTTTTTCCCTTTTCATTTTGCTCAGTTGATTTATTTATGAGTTACTGTTCGTGTGGAATGGTTGATTCGTTTTAGAGAGAAGTGGAAACTTCTGTCAAACGCTCCTGTTGGGTGCAGATTCACATCCCTGCAATGTGGTGCTAAGGCATTTCAAAGCAATCGTATTCTGGTTAAGACAAAAGTAATACGATAGGGAAGGTTTCGGGCGCTTCAGTGGCAGTGAAATAAAACTGCAAAACCTAAAACCAGGAGGTTGCAAGTGTCGCTTGCAACGTGTTGGATACCATAGATTAGTTCTGTATGACCTTTAGCAGGAGTGAAAATGTATTTGATTTTTGAGCTGTCTTTTCCTAGACAGTACACAGAGTGCTAAAATCCTGCATGTTTTGGCAGAAAAAAGATAGAGCACAAAGCAACAGCTGGATTTGAAAGCCGTATTTATTTAAATTAAAAATGCAAACCCATTTCTAGCAGAAAATGATTGACCATTGAAAATATAAACAGCCAAGGGAATGGCAATTCATCTCTTGATGTCTTCCAGTCAAAACTTTAGTCAAGCACAAGTTATGCCTTGGTTATGCCTGATTTCCCAGGGTAATTGGGTGTCAGTCTGCGGCTGCATTATGCAGGAGGTCACACTTGATATTTGTTATGATCTTTTTTGATTTAAAATCAGAAACCATAACAGAGCCAAATTGAAATCAGCGGTGTTCGTGTTTGTCTCTCCCTCCGCTCGCAGGTACTACAGTGCTACCATTTTGCAGATGTCAGGAGTTGAAGATGAGAGGCTTGCAATCTGGCTGGCTGCACTGACAGCATTTATAAACTTCATTTTTACTCTCGTGGGAGTCTGGCTCGTTGAAAGAATGGGTCGCCGGAAACTTACACTTGGTAGCTTAACAGGTGAGTGCTTAATTAGTGTATTGTATATTCCTCATAATTATTAATCAAATGAAAATAAAATTTCAAGTGCTAGTTTCATCACAGTGGTCCTCTTAAAATAACAGTGTTGACCTCATCTTCTCCCTGAAATCATATAGCTTTTCAAGACTAGTAGCATAGTACCACAGCTAAAGGCTAATTTAAAAAATAGGGTTTAGCATGTTATTTTTTCAGGTGCAGTTCCTCCTTCAAGCCACGTTTGACAATGTTTTCATTTAGCTTTTTACACTTTTTTTTCAGTATAAGGAATCAAATGCTTGCAACTTCACAGCTGGTTAGTTTTTAAATCTCATGTGTATATATGCGGTATGTAATTTCTGGCTCATTAATGTGAATTCAGAACATCTGAACTACTGGAGAAAGCATATCACATAGCCATTTCAGTACTTTTTAAAAACTAATGCAGTTCTTTGCATAGTTATCTCAAATACAGTACAGTAAATACCTTACCTACACTAATGTGATTTTAATTCATCTCCTGTATGAGATACTAAAAGACAGAATTCTGGATTTGTACATTTTTTCCAAATATTCAAACACCATAACACATCACGTAGCTATCTCTTGGAAGCAGGAAAAGACAGAGTGAGCAGTCTTGCCTACGCTCAGCCATGTCCTGCCATTTACCCAGTAAGTCCCTGCTTGCTCCCGCGTTACATGCTTGTTCTGGCTGAAGTGATCTGTGACCAATACCTGCTTCTGGCTGAATGTCTGAAAGATTCATATGTTTCCAAGAACAGTGTTTGGAAGAGAGAAACAGTGCCTGCTCCTCTTGAAATAATGTTCACAAGTGTTTAGCTGGGAAGTTTTAATGTCTCCATATTTTGTTCTGTTGTCGCTGTCAGGGATCCAAAGTTCCAGTTAATGCAACACAGCAGAGTGCGGACCACCTGCCAAGTCGCTGGCCATCTGCAGTTCCCAAGGGATGGGAGTTAATCTACACTCGCAGTATTTGAATGCATTTATATAGGCAGAACAGTGATGGCACAGTGTCACATCTGGTTTGATACACAGTTACCCAAATTTGTAAATTAAAACATGCAGTTTGGAGGCAGTTTAGTATTTCCAAGTTGTAATAAATGTGTATTTGGAGTGTTCCATTTTGATTTGGAGTCAAGAATCCGAGTTCAGAAATGTGGTCATGACAGAGGAGATTGGAAAAGCACGTTCCTTACCTCACATCTTAAAAAAAAAGAACAAAAATCTCAAATCGCTACTTTTATGTCAGTCTACCTCCAGATCAGTTAAAATACATCTCCCCTATAAGTTCTTCTATGTCTCCAAACAGTGCCAAGTCTTTCAGAGGGGAAAGACCCAGTTCTGTACCATTCCCTATGCTCAATACCCTTTTTTCCCCTGTGGTACTTGTCTGTTTTCTTGTCTTTCTGTGAAGTGGATCTCTCCTCGCATTACACTGGTACTTCTGGTTCTTGGGTGCTGCCTCTCCTTTATACTCTGGGCTCCTAAATTTATATTTAGGAGTATTTATATGTTTATATATTTGGCCCCGATACCTCATACATCTGGCCAGCTCCTCAGGAGTTTATTGCTTATCTGGACCCAGCTGTATAGGTGTGATTCCTGCATGGACTTTTCATACAATCTCAGAACTCTTTGTTTTTTGGCTCTGGTTAAGGTCATATATTTGAAGTGTAGATATAAATGTCTCTTACAAAGCAATATTAGTCATGGAACAGAGAAGAATATAGAAATAAGACACAGAATTAATGAAGGAGAATAATACAGTTAAGAGTTACCTGTTTATGATGTTTGGACAGAACGTAATTATTTGATAAAAATATTCTTGGTCCTTCTGTGGTCACTTGCCGGTCTGCAGCATCACTTGATCCATGCTGCATTGCTTGCTGTGTTCTTTATCATACAGTCCCTCCTTAAGGAAGATATAAATAATGACAGTAATGAAATCATATGTCATCTCTCTGTATTATTTAAAATTTTTTTATGCAATATTTCGCACTTCAATTGAGGTAGTGGTGGTTATGATGTGTTTTCCTTAGCAAGAGGGCTGTTTAATAAAATGATAATTACTGAATCTGCTGATGGATTTGTTTTCCATGATGAGTTTTCTCATGGGGTAAACGTATATTTTACTGCTCTACTTTGGTTTGCGTTTCTAAGGACATTGACTTTCACACTGAGTTATTACTGGCTGCTTCTCTGGTCTTTGGAGAAGCCAGGTATGCCCCAGTCCCCCATTACATAGAATGTGGACAAAACTACTACCTTTTCCTGCTGCTGCAAGGGTGTGGGGTTTTTTTTTGTTAAAGTTGATTGATTTGATGTTTATTAGATTATAACCTACAAGAATAATCAGTAGAGAGATAGTAACAGTAATATTTTGATTAAAAGCCAACATACTGTACTTTAATTTTGTAAACTCGTGCAGCTTTTCCTGCTTTCTGAAAACATTTGGGAAAGAGCTATTTTACATTTAATTTAATGTATCCTTACCATTTTCAAAATATTAGCAACTTTTGGAAAATTGAGCCTTTCGGATAGATCCAGAAGCATTAGGAAAATCATAGTAAACTGCGTCTGCCAAAAAAAAAAAAAAAGAATAAATCACATGATTTTAGTTTTCTTTACTACAGTTACTGGTTCCTCTTAGTTTCCCATTCATTTTATATCTTGGCATCATTTCTTTATTTTTCTTTTGCTCTTTTTCTTCAGTTAATTTCTTTCTTCGAAGCTGTTAATTGGGAAACATGCAGGAATTTTGACAAGTGCAGTATCCGTTTTATTTGTTTTCCTTTTTCCCCTTCAGAAATTGTCAATTTGAAAGCATGGTGGTATTTGGGCATTGGACAATTTGTATCTGTTTTTGTAACAGAGAGGATCTAAAATATCTTCAGGATATTTCCTTTTTTTTTTTTTCGTCTCAGCTAATGATGTACTGTAATTGTATGTTTTTGTTCATCGTAGACAAACTTCCCACAAAATGAAAATATATAATAAACTTCATTCACCAAGTTTACATATTCAGTACTTTTCCAAAGAAATAAGACATTTGCAGAGGTATTGGAAGTGAGTGTTAGTGTATTTGGTTAACTTCAAAGACAGACAAAGCATATTTAGAATGAATATAAATAAGATTATAGGCCCTGTCTAAAGATATTTGCTGTCTGGTTTATGGCATTTTGAAAGTACAGTAAATCTAGTGCAATATCCAGCCTGTCCAGAAAACTGGGATTATTAGCGTACCTACTAGCCATAGCAGTACAAAGCCAAGTATAGAATAAACTGAAATCACGTTTTATGGTGGGTAAGGTGCTTTCTCCACATTAGTTTGTGATTGAGTTTAAGGTCTTAGTTGCCTCGGTTCAGGTAAATGTGTGGTCCAATCATCTCCAGTTCGAGCATATTCATGCCTGTTAGCCATGGCTGCTGCACAGACACTTTCATGAATAATTTTATTACACAGATCTTGGTACTTGAGATATTATTTACATCTCAGAAAAAGTTTTTCACATACTTGGTAGGTTTGCCTGCTAGGAAACTCTTGCTTTTTTAAAAACACCATCAAACCCACCCCCGAAACTGCCAAAACATCCCCTCTGCCCTCCATCCACAAAAAAAAAAATGAAACCCCAAAATAAAAACCAGATAATCTGTAATTCCTTAAAGATTACCAAAGTGACGTGTTAAGGTTTTTAATGTAGTGGCATTTCTAAAGGTTTGCACAGATGCATTTGTGAGAAAATTACTTACATGCTTCTAACATACAGAGCAAAGGGATAATGAGGAGTATTCGGAATTGAATACAGTATCCTTCATTTGCCCTCAACCATTAAGCTGTATCACTGCACACTTCTAAATGTATGCTGCCTTCCAACTGGGATGTGCTTCAGTGGTTTGTGAGTCTGTTTTTGTATAGTAAGGACAGTTTTTTAGTAACTAACTCACAAATAATGTTATTACTAGTTTTGTATTTTTAGATCAGGCTATACATGTTATATGTGGCCTCTCAAATAAAACATGCCACATAAATAGTAAGTATACAAATAGGTATACAGGATATTTCATACAACATAGAACTCGATGCTTCGTCAAGTAGCAAGAGGTAAAGGTTTTATAAGTCTGAGTTTGGGATAGTTGCAGTAGTATCATGAGTAGTGAAGTATATAAATTTTCATTAAAATTATACAACATATTGTGTGTGTGTGACAAATAAGGTAGGAAAACTATGGGTTATGTTCTAGTAATGGCCTGTTGCACAAAGTATGAACCTTTTTTGCCATCTTCCCTCTCATCATTTTGCCCAGCTCATGCACAAGGAATTTGTTGGGGGGGACAGGAGGAAATAGATGGAAGGGAGCTTTTTCCTAGGTGTTATGTGTGCTCTTTGAAACAAGATTAAAAATTGCAGTTGGGCTTTTTGGTGGTGTTTTTATGGAAACTCAAATTTCTCTCATTTCATAAAGGGAAGCAGAGTCAATGAAAAAGCCGATGCTATTTTCTATTTTACAGGAAAGCCTGCAAGTCTGGGCGTGGGAGTAGGAAAAAGTGTGGTGATTTCAAAGTCGCTATTGAATTTTACTTTTACAGCATTATTTTCAACACCAAAAAGAATATATCCATTCATTCCTGCAGTCTTCAATTCCACATATTTAAAAAAAAAAAGTCTCAACCTATTAATTTAATATCTGGACATTAAACCTGATGCACTTGACTTTAACATCTAACCTAATTCAAGATGTGGATATAGCAAAGGGTATTTTTCTTAGGTTCTCATCACAACTCCTTAGCAAATACTGTATACATAGTAATGGGGTGCCTTGCTTTCCAAGCGTAGTTCAATTCAATAGAGAATTATTTCATGTACTCTGGAGAAAAGTATCACATTGTTCTTTATCTGTATTTTTAGGTACTGCTGTAGCACTCATTATCCTAGCTTCGGGATTTTTGCTATCAGCTCAGGTCTCGCCAAGAATCACACTTAATCCACCAGATCCTTCACATCAAAACTCTACCTGCACAAAATACAGGTGAGATTTCATGATCATTCATCCAATCTTCTTGAAGATTGTTTCCAATTAATTGAGTTTTACAACCTAGTATAAGTAATAGACAATTATTCACAAAGTCTAGTACAGGGAACTAAACTACATATCTAAAGTTAGAATCCTAACTTCCCTCAATAGAGAAAATTAGACTCTTTGCTTAAATGCTCTGAATAATCCTTTGGAATTTCTTGGACTAAATAAGGTGGTTAAGCGGCAAACTCCACACTTGAGATCTCCTCTGTTATATCACATGTGCTGCAATTAATAGTGGACACAGTTAGGGAATATTTTAAAAGTAATTTGTAAATATGCTTGCTGTTATTTGTCTACTTGTAGATTTGTCATGTATAAGAGCTGTAAACTCTTCAAGAAGTGTTCCTTGCCTTTTGTCTTCCTGAATGGAAAAAAAAAAATCTTCAAATAGTTACAGATAAATTAACAATCAAAACAAATGTGATTTTTTTTGACCTTTTTTTCTGTAATGGGTAGAAGATGCACTTTTGTATGCAATCATAGTTTCAAATAACATTACTTCTAGGGTGCTAGGAATGTGTCATTTTCTGTATTTTGTGGTTTTTATTTATGTGTGAGTGCTCTTATATTCATTTAGCTGGCAGACTAGAAAATTCCCTGTTGAGAGAAGATTAGTTAAATGGCTGAAGAAATTCTTACTTATGTTCAAAATCTGTTTTACATGTGTTTGCAATATAAATAAAAAGAAATGAGAGGTACACTTCTAGTTTCCTAGCGATATTGGCTAGAAATATGGTTCATGGCTTTTCATATGCCAGCAGAATGTCTTAGGTGAAAGATTCTGAGGATCTGAAACTGAAGCTGTATAGACCCCTTGGAAGGGGACAGAAGGTCTTCAAAAGAGCGTAAATAGGTACTAATTAGATACTACCAGATATGAGGATCCCTACATATAAAAACTGTATTTTCACTTGTTTTCTACAGCAGTCAACTGTATTTTGCAATTTTTGAGATGTGCCTATATAGCTTTTTCAAATGACAAGTAATCTGGTTAAAAGATGCAAAGAGGGGAAAGGCTTCCAAATGCTCTCCTTTCAGAATATGATAACATTAATAGCAGGATGTCAAAAGGATTTGCCTAGGACTTAAGTTAACTATTTAGAAAGGATGTCTGGAGAGCACAGATGAACCATTTGCAGAACTCATTATTTGTTATCTAATAAAGCTAGATGATTATATAACCTGAAACAGTATAAAATCTGCGTAGAAGTAGTATGGTTAGTCCACCTTAAGAAGTAATGAAAAATTATTCGACACAGTTTTCATTTTCCAGTTAACCACAGCTAGTCAAGAAGAAAGTTTAGACTCGCTGCGGCTTGCTCAGTGTGCACTTCTGGGCAAAAGCATGAAAAATTAAAGCAGGTAGTTCTAGTAAAGGCATGTTGTTTCATGAATTATTGGAATATTTTAATCTGTCATAATTTCTGTTTCTGACATGAAGTGGGCAAAAGCAGGTATGGTAGAAATTCACAGGGTCTAGAAAACGGTCTAGAAAAGAGCAATAAAAGAATTGAAATGTTTTCATTTGGGAATATTTTGAAATAGGAGGAGCTCTCTTAGTTTACAGATAAAAGTGAACGTGTAAAGGGGGATGTGAAATAATGAGCAATGTATTAGAAAGCTTTAGTTGCTCCTATTTTAATCTTACAGTATACCTTGGAAAAGAGACACAAAAGCCAGGAGATTTGAAACCAATAAATGGATGCAGTTGCCCACAGATCACTGAATTAGGCTACAGCACCCACTATTTAAAAGGTTTAAAAAAAAAAGGCATTTTTATGGTTAATAGCAACTTTCACACTTGTGTATCTATATTTGGGATATCAATTTTCATGCTTCGAAACATCACCAAACCCTGACCTTGCTAGAGCCGGAGGAAGAATATTCCTTCAGCATCATGAATATTAGTGTCCATTTTGGGAGGTGGTATCAGCCACTGACTCCGCAACAGGAAGCCTCAAAATTCAAGGTGTCTTCAGCCAAGGGAGCAGTAAGCGCAAGAAATACTGTTTGCTTTCAGCATTGTTCAAGGGAAGAAAAACATTTTAAACATTTTGCCTCCAGTGATGTCTCCAGAGGAGCTTAGTTTCGGCATGCCTTTCTGCCAAGCTCTTGTAGCTACACGTAGAGAATATATGTTAATTTATTCCTTTATCTAAATTATTTCTGGAGGGGATGACATACAGGCATACGTTATATTCGACTTGGAAAAGTGGCTATTCAAGGTACGGGTATGCCTGCTTTCTGTGCACATGGTTAATAAGCTGAATGAAATTTTAAAAAATGTTTTTGTCATGAGAAAGTAGATGGTGTCTTCACCATTCTACTCTGGTTAGAAGAACTTCAGCATAACATGCATGGCTTTGGAAGGAAAATGAGGTGGGGACTGCAAAGCAAAGGAAAGCTAAAGGCTGGGCTGGGCTGTATTTTGTGGGGCTCGCCTCTCTCTCCTTTTTAGCCCTGAAGGTATTCCCCATGGCAGTTACGGAGTTGGGTCAAAGAGGTTCCCAAACCTGAGGATTTGGAAGTAAAAGTCTACTCTGCAAAATGCCAGTCTTGTATATTTTCTATGCTACTCTAAGAATAATGGCAGTAAAGGAGCTGCACAGATAGCCACCATGTAGGGTAGCAAATGTTACTGTAGGGATGGTTACAAATAAGATACCCAGTCAAAGTAAAATGAAGCAACTTAATGTCAGTGGTCTCTTGCTGTTTAATCCATATTTTAGCTTGCTTCATTGTAACTGCTGGTGTCTCATATTGCTTAGCATTGTATCCTGCAAGCCTTGGAGAGATCCCAGAAAGTTTTGGAAAAGCAAAAGACAGCAGGACTTTAGAAGATCAACACATAATTCCATCTCCCTGTAGCCACCGTAACACTTTTACGTATGTGTGCCTACACAAATGCAGCTCATAGTCTTCATCTAATGGTGATGCAGTGCTTCTTTGAGGTGAGGTATGCTTAGTCAGAGTCTAAAGCTGTTTGCACCTTGGCCATCTCAGAGTGTGGGGGTGTTTCCTAAATATAACTCGTATTTGTCCTTGCTAAAATGTATTTATAAGTTATAAAATCATCAGTAAAATGTATTTTGCTGACAGAAGTTTCACTGATACTGTGCAGAGTAAAGATGCTTTTTATGTTTGCAAATCCATTGGGTTAGAGTAAGTGTGGGTGTCCATTATGGAAGCCTTAGAGCTACTACAAACAGTCTGTTTGTTTGTTGTTCCCTCAGATCTGTATTCCTCTGCACAGATTAATTAAAAAAAAAAGATAGAACAGACTAGCAGATAAAGAACACAGTCACTGTCCTGATTCAAAAAAGCACCTTGAATACTACATTCTGAAAAAGCTGTGCTGTGCAAAGAGAGGTACAGGTTACCTGTAAGTGCTTGTAGAAAACAAACCAGTAAGATAGGCTGCAAATAGCAAGTTAAGTATTTTCATTTGGTGTAGAGACGTATAATATCATAGTTGATCAACAGCCAAAAAAATAATCTGTAGATCAGTGAAAAAAATTGAATGTAATCCTCATTCACAAAGACATCATGGAAATAATGCAAACCCAGCAGGACACCCTGAACACTGAAATTCTGTTTGCCTCCTCAGAGGTGGAAGTGGGTGTGTGTCTCACTGAGGAAAGGCAAGGTGAATGCTCATCTCTGTGCCATCCTTAAATCAAACTCCATTTTCACACTCAACCTGTGTAAGGTTGTATAGATGTTTGCAGTGTGATTGCTTCTCTTCTTTGATCATAATCTCTTCAGCAGCTGTGATCTGTTACTTACCATTAAGGCTACAGAGAAGCTCAGAAGTAAATTTAGGAGTACAAAACAGCATCGTCCCAAAATTTGTAATCTTAAAAATTAAAAGATAAGCTAGCCATTCCTACTATTATTTTGACTACTCAAAACTCTATAAACATGTTCCCATTTTTACTGGGGACTTGCCTGGTTCTAGAAGGAGGTCAAGGTTAGGGCATGTGCACTAGCTACCCTGCTGCCTTTTTCCAATGTTTAAAGAATCAAAGGTGTGACCGTCCCACTCTAGCTTTCTCTGGGGCATTGACCCATTTCTGGAAAATGACCGTTGTCATGTTGCCTTGTATTCTTCGTCTTTTTGTCTCCTTTCATTCATGCCTCTGTCTCTCTTACTGCACTTCTTGAGACTTGGTCAGCTGTAGAAGACATAATGTGAACTTGTTCTGCTTAAACAATACTTTTCACCTCCGCTGCTATATGAAAATGGTAACTTTTATGTTAAGCTTAGGTTAACCCTGAGGCTCATATAATTTCATAGGGAAATTATACTTGTGCACAAGAAGTTTCTCAGGTCCCTTCCCGAACTGATTGTCTTCAGAGTTTGATTAAAATAATACAGGCGGTGCCAGCTGTGCTGAACACACAAGGGCTCTGTTGGTCATCTTTGAATTAGTCACCCTCACGTGGTTAATGTTCCTAAGCTCATTGTACAAATACACACCACTGAGATGAAAGCACCAATATTTAGTACTCTTACATAGCAATTTTACAAGATAGCTGATAGGCAGAAGTAATGTATTTTCTTTACGAATTTAGCAAAAATATATAATTGGGATCAGTCCTGAAAAACTCAGCTAACCTAGTAACTGAAGCTGGTTTTATTGTATTTAATAGCCTTAGGATACATATAGTAAGTATATCAGCTATTGTACTTTATTTTGTTGAGTTAACTCATTGACAATCAGATTTATCTGCAAACTAGACATCAGTATTCTTCATATTGTCACTGTATCACAGAACCAGTATTTTTTAAAATATGATTCTCATTTTATATTTCTAATGTCAAAGTGGCTGAGCTACTGGTCATTCCGATAACTGAGAACTGCAATAATAAATATAGTAATGTGTTTCTGCTATTAACGCCAGAAAATTATGAGTATGTAAAGACATAAACATGTTTGAGAATACTTTTGCCAGCTCTTATGAAATGTAATTAAATTCTGATAGACAGTTTATGTTGTAGAACTGTAAAATGACCTCGACATAGTCTTGAAATTTATTAAGGAGATAATATAAGGATATATCACTTGGGAATAGTTTTCCATCTGCTGGCATGTTGCTCCTATCAATCAAAACTTGTAATTTAATTTAAAATCATAAGGGATAGGAAGGAATATGTCAGTTCCATGTAGTAAGCATCTTTAATGTGAATGAGGAAAAACTCCTCTCACCAATTTAAACACAAAGGTCTGAAAAGTGACTTACCTGAACAATAATGTCTGTGAGTGTAATGCAGACCCTGTAACCATTGTTAACATTTCCGCTTTGTCTTTGAATCAAACTCTGCATTGCTGAGGGAACAAAGTGATATTCATATAGTAATCTATTAACACTTCACATCTCCGCTAATACTTCTAAGACTTCGCTGTTTAACAAAAACCGCAACAGTGCTTAGGGAATTATTTTGTAGAATCTCCCAAAGTGATGGTGTTATCCTTTATATGGTCTGCAGGTTTTAGTCACACAAGGATGATTTAAATCAAGTTTGAACAAGGCTTGTATCTGATATGCCCAGAAGCTGGGAGTATAGTATGTATGTGTAGAAGAGTAGTTTTAAAAGCAAAGTAACGGAGACTGCCGTTATGCTCAAAATAAAGGTACATGTAAGCTATTTATTTTCTGTTTTGTTCAGTTCCAGGAATAAATCAGGAAGCTGTTGTGCTGGGGGCTATATAAATTCAGAAAAAAAGATCATGAAAGACAAGAGACAATTGATACCTATGTGCGAGTAGATCAGGACACTTTTCATGTGGTGTCAGTATTCCAGCACAGTCTGCTGTCAAGGTGCTTATAGTAGTAGTGGTGTAGCCATGATGATCTAAAGACTTACGCAAAGCAAGGCTTGTAGTGAATAGTTCCTTTATAGGACTATGATAGGTAGGAAAAATGGATGAGCCACCGGGGTCCTCTTCAGGTCTAAAGCAGAAGCAGCAAACACCAAGAAGCCGAAAACAGTTGCTCTGAGTTTATATAAATTGTGTTGCTTAGTTGAGGCATGTGAGTCTGTGGAAAAGAGGGTTTAAGGGAAGTTTGAAGAGAGCTAATGTATTTATATGTGGCTGGCATATCAAGAAGAATAAGGATTCAGTACTGGTCTGGAACTTACCTAGGACGAGTCACTGAAGAACAGTCTCAGTGGACTAGATGGAGCAGGAGCCTGATTTGAAGATGAGGAAGGGTTGATCATACTTGAATGTAACTGTGATTTAGGTCTGTTGGAATAGATGCATGGTAAATTGCAGAACTGCAGGTAGCGTATGAGTACTGTGATTATAAATGGTAGCTTTTCCTTATGGACATCACTGATTGGATACATGTGTTACCTAATGGACTGCCAGTAGACCTCAGCAAATAAACTTCTGTCCTTTGGTCTCCTATTATCACAGGAAAGTGCTCTTGAAATCCAGGTGGGTTTTTCTCATTCTTTGTTAAATATTGTATTTTCTGTGTCCCAGATAAAACAGCTTGAAGTGGTATCTTGCAGTTACCATGTATTTTAACTACTTAAAGCATCCCCTATATTCTTGGCCAGTGATATTTAATCAGAATTTAATGGTTAGCTTTTGGCAGCAACACAGGAATAATCAGAAGTGTAACAAAGTGCTTGATTTCATGCCTGAGGTGCAGTGAAGCGTGTGCAAACAGCACAAGACCTCAGACACAAGCTTCAGGCAGTTTTAAACAAAGTCCTAGTAACTAACTGAAACGAGTTTGTGTTTAAAAATGAAGTAAGCCATTTACCAAAAAACCCCTAAGCTCTTTAATTGTATAGCTGGCTGAAAGCTAAATGCACCGATGTCCTCACGTGTCAACAAAGCTGATAAATCTATTGCAGTATATGTGCAAAAGTCCTTATGTTTTTGTTCAGTTAAATATCTTGGATGTTTTTCTTGTTTAGATTCATCAGTTGCCTGTGTCCCTTGTGGAGTCCAGCTGGGTAGGCATGCTCTGACCAGTGATACTCAGCTCAGCTATCTTGGCCATTTGCTTTCAGTTGGGGGTAAGGGAAGAGGCATCCGCTGGTTATAGATAGCAGAATACAAGCACAGAAGCAAGGAAAGCTTGATTCCAGTCTGTTGTTTTTCTATAAGAAGCTGGAAAGCAACTACACCACATGCTAAGGGAGGTAGAGGATTGTGTGCATAACCAATCTTGAGAGCAAAGAGTAAACTTGAAGGCATACCAGGTAGGATGAAAGATACACCTGGCCTAGGATCATGTTTTCAGTATAGCAAACAGCAAGCTGGAAAGAAGAGAAAGCAACACAATCAAAGTGACATTCCTTTCCAGCCTGTGGTGATTTGCAGCTTATGTTCTCTCTGGGTGGTATGTGCTAATCCTCAATAGATACTGCAAGGCCCTTCTGTCCCTACATCGAGCCTTTCCTGCCTGAGATGTTTTTTTATTGTTCCTACAGTTCTATGAGGAAAACCTTGTTCAGGAATATGAATACTTGCATCATGCAGAGCCGGAGCAGTGTGTTCAACAAGCTCACAATGGTGGAATTTATTCTGTGGAGAAGACAGGACACGAGCAAAATGTCTTGCATGTTGTGAGCGTATCAGATTTTCACGTATAGCTACTTCTTCACATACAAACGCTGATTGTGCAGCATGTGCTCAGTGAGACTGATGAATCCAAAACAAGTAGAAAGAGTCCATCCCCAAAAACGTCCGTATTTGTGGACATTTTGATACTCTGAGAGGCTGTTCATGCTACCTGTGTAGAAGAATATTATGAAATCAGGTGTTACATTCTGGAAAAGAACTACACAGTCCATAATATATTATCAAGCTCAGTTTGTATGGATGATAGTTAACATATTAATATAGTTTTATAATTGGATAACAGAATATGGAAAGCAAAGTTGAAAGTTCCTTAAAATGTGGCAAAAGTGAAAATTGATGAAATGTTTTGAAATGAACAATTCAGAAATTGAGATTCAGCTTTAAAAAGACAAAATAATCTGACAAAAAGAGAAACAGCACTTGCAGAGCAAGGGCACTGGGCAAAGGTCTTTTACTGCTAAATCACTCATCAAAAAGTGGCAAGGTACAATTTACAGCTCAAATTAAGAGACTCCTGAGAATTGTAGGAAAGTCATTACTTACAAGGTCATTTTACAAATTTAAAGCACAAAATATAATGAGAAACCAAATGTAAGTATGGAGTGTTCTAAGCAGTGTGGAAAAAGCAGGGAAAGAAGCAATTGTGAACTTTTCATTGGCATCTGGAGGGTCACTTTAGCAGGTCAGAGATTTTATTCAGTCTTTTTAGAGACTGCACTAAAGCTAGTAAACTACACTGTTAAGAAGAAAAAAACCAGTAATTTTGCTATCAAGAAAAATGTGCACAGCTGGCCAATTAGTAATTCTTCTATATACTTCAAATTCTCTGTGAAAGAGATAGGAATTGTGACCTTTGGGATCAACCTGTAACCTCAGGAACAGTTCATCGGGCAGGCTGCTCCAGAGCAGAGCATCCTGAAAGCTGGTGGTGCTCAGGCTGGCAAGAAATTGCTAGCAAGGGACCTTTAAGTTGGTGCTGTCAGGCTTTCTAGACGTCAGATATTCCCATTTGGTCAGATGAAGAGGACATGCCCTGAGTTGGCAAAATCGGGTTTGGGAATTACAGGTTTGGGGATATCTAATCTCCTCACGGTCCATCAGCTTGTCAGTAAATGTGGTCTGACAATGAGGCAGGAACCCCAAAATCCCATGCCACGGCAGTTCCAAATAAACTGAGGGGCCAGGCTACTGAGACTTTCATTTTGTAGACTTCATGTGACTAAGCTGCAAAGAAGCTGGGCATCTTTGGACTTCTGGAGCCTCACATTCCTGGTTGTTGTTATTCTGCTACATAGGCTGAAGCATCTGAAGTCTAGACGCTTGCCTTCTTGTTGGGTTGCCTAGGAGCCCAGCTGGTAAGCAGGGAGGGAACTAGGCACGTTGTAAAACCTTTCTGCTGTAATGCTGCCTGGTTTCATCAAAATCAAATCATCTCTCTCAGGTATTTCAATCCTGATGAGTTGTCAGTCTCTGATTGAGAACCGTTCTGCCTGGGAATTTTCAACTGGCTCTTCACAGAGGAACTGTTTTCAAGACACTACCTTGGCATGGATATAAATATTTAATGATAAAGTACAGGAAACATCTCCCATTTATAATTGGATGCAAATTTCCTTCTCAACATAGACATCCTGGAGTATTCTGGTATAGAGCTCTCAAGGCCATAACTGATCTGTGGTGTAGATTTGAAGAAGTAGCAGTATTTTTATGGATTTATACTCTGACATATATTTGGGTATATCTGGGTAGGGCTGATAAGAAGGTACGTTTGAGGACAGGAAGGAGATTTGTAGTAGATAGTTACATGTCAATAAGTATTATATTGTGCATTTCTTTTCCTGGTATATTTTGTGTCCTAATTTATTTACATCACTATAAGTATGTGAATATGTGCTCAATTTCAAATTGTTTAAATATTTCTGTTTAGCAAATAGTAATGGGGCTAGAGTGAAGAAGAGCATAAGCCTGAAACTACTACATATTTTATTTCCATTTTTTGAGAGAGAAATTTAGAGTAAACAGCCTCAGTACATTATTTTTTTCGTTGTTTTTAAATTGCTTCTTTAAAAAAAAATCTTCCTTGCTTATTTCATGCTGCATCTTCAGTGATCGTTAATCCTTATTAACCGATACAGATTTCTTTACTGTGTTATGAAACAGTTGTAATGTGTATATGTTGGAATTTTGGAGGAAAAAGACATCGTTCTTCATCTTGGAAAAAGCGATGACTATCTACCTTATCAAAGTCAACATAAAAATTTTGTATCAGTGATAAAACGGGGCACAGAAGAATGCTAGATGACCTGAACAGCAACCACCTACCCTAAGTCTGCTGGAAGTTAGATTTGAAAGGGCTTTAAGTCTTGTATATTGAATTTCTGGGTTTCCTCTGACGTAAATTGGTCTTGTCTCTAAAACTCAAAGTCAAAGCCTGATTGTATGAACTCGCTATATAGCTAATGACAGCAAATCCTAACCCAAAGGTAAAGGGTTTATAAATATTTGTCATTTAACTTTTCGATCTGAAAGACAAGCTTCAGAAAAGCTGTGGAAAATAATAATTTTAAATTATTTAAACTGTTATGAGTAACAGTTGACATTTGGCATGACATGCAATCCAGCAGCCTTTATTTTGTTGAATGCCAACTGGAAGACACAGTTGTGCATACCCAATAAAGCCCGAGGAACAGCTGAACTCACAGCCGTGTAGACTGACACTGGAATCAATAATCAAATTTCTCGAGTTTTTTCTGGACTGCTGGATGCAGGGGAGGAATAAATAAGATACCATCTGCTTCCCAATTGTCTGGTTACTGATACCCAACGCCATCTGAGGTTATGTGGAGTTATCAGTAGAGCGAGCCCCATAGGACAGAACAGACAATGCACAGTTCAGTTCTGTCATTCATCTCATGCATTGATTTTTGTGAGGACGTTGAGGGAGACGACGAGGCGTCCAGTCCCCGTCCTGTCCTCTGCTGGCAACACTATAAAGATGACAGTCATCACTGTGTCTAATTGTCATTCCTCTGCATTCCTGTGTCCTGCTGATGTTCTGGCTGGTGTTGGGTATTTGGCTAGATTTCTGCGTGAAGTAAAAACCTAAAAAGAATAAATCTAGAGAAACCTTGAATCCTGAAATTTTCCAAAGAGAAAGACCACTTTAATGTGTTAAATTTTGCACATGGTGTTCACATTGAATATAATTTGCATATAGTTGACTTAAAAATCCACTGCTGCACTTGATAGCGTGTAGTATTTGAAAATGTCTACTTTCTATGCCAGGCTGCCATGCTGGATGTGCTAGCATCCTGGGTCTTTTTAGAAGTTCATGTTGAAAGGTTCTTTGACATAATTTGAGTGGAAGATGTTCTACAATTTGAAAATCATATATCAGCATCTTGTTTGATATCATAGGATTCTTTTCTCTAGAAGATGCTATAATTTTTTAGTTATTTTTAGTATTATTATTACATACTTAAACACACTTGTGATTTATACAAAATGTTTTTATTCATCTGCAGTCTTCTGTTCCTGTCAGCTGCTTTGGTTGCTGCCCATTGCTGTCCTAATATTCATTAACAAAATGTAACTAAGTCTCGCTAACGTAATACTGGAATTGTCCTTTCATTTCATAATTGATAATTGCAGAGTTATAATTTTCTCGTTTATCTTTGCAAGAGAAGAAATGTTTACTACAGGTAGATGATTAACTTCTACCTGAAAGTTTAGTTTCATCTCCATAAAGTGGACAATATGGAAATTCTGCAGTAATTTGATAATTTAGAAAGCACACAATAACAAAGAGCACAAATTTCTGACACGTGGGAGAAGTAGGAAAATGCAAATCAATATATTGTTTTTAGTACTTTTCCAGCCCTCTTTTTTGCCAACTACCATATGAATTAACCTTATGTAAGCATCTGTTGCTCTTTGAGACTACCAAGGAAATCAGAGATATCTGTATGGAGCTGGCAAGCTGGCATCCCAAGGATGCATGGGAATGATCTGCAAAAGCACTGCACACTCTGCAGTGGCAGGTGAAGGGCAGGTGGTGTAATTCTGGGCACTAGATACTTGTATGTAGATTGGCTCCATTGACATATTGACTCCGTCCATCGAATATAATGGGAACTCAGGTGCCTAGTTCCCACATGGAGACAGATGGTGTCGTGATCTCAGACTGACTCCCACATCTGTATGTGCCCAAATCCTAGCTTGGTTATTAGGTACGATGTATGATTTTTTCTTTTCAACCCCAATCTGTCTTTTTTTAATTAAAATTCATTCCATGAGTGAATTCTCCTACAGCCTGATCAGGTGTCACTGGGAGATTTGCAACTGGGCCACCAAAATGTGATACAGAAGAAGGCGAAAGCAATCTGTATTAGTTTTTGGGCAGTTTCTATTATCTTGTCTCTGACACTGACAACTTGACTATGTGCATCCCAAGATTGGTAGGAGATGCTGTTGGTTTTGACATGTACAAATGTTGCTTAAATATTTATTTCTTTCTGTTTCAGTTATTGTAATGGATGTATGTTAGATCCAGACTGTGGTCTCTGCTACAAATTTAATAAATCAAGTGTTGTTGAGTCCTCATGCATTCCTGTTGATAAAGATTCTACAATGAAAGCAGCGTGGGGCAGGTATGTCACTTTTCAAGATTGTCTGGTCTTGTGCTCTGCTGACAGTGTGTTTTATGCTATTGAGAACACTTTTGCTTTTACACAAAATGTTACTCTTAGGATGCTCTGGAAGAAAAAAATAACTTGGCGTTGTCAAAAATGGGCAATTACATTCTAACAACTGTTCTAAATGAAAGGCTTGACCCTGATGTGTGCAGGCAGTTCGGTGTAGTCTGCCACTTAGAAAGTATGGCAAAAGTACAGTAGCAATTAGGAAAATTACTTTTCCCTGATGTCTTCATTCATTTGAGGGGCATATTCCCAAGGTATACACTTAAAGCCCTCTGAATTAATTTTCTTTTTAAATGCTTTAATTAAACAACACTTTTAATATTGGCCTACTAAATAAGCCAAGTTGCTCAGCTGAATAATCTAAAATGATAAAAATCTGAAAAGTTCAAATTGTCAAAAGCATGGTTTGTGGCCACAGATTTCTGTGTTCCTGTGCTTAAAAGCAGCGTCATGTCATATGTTGCACTTGGGGTGTAAAAATGTGTGCATTCATAGAAAAGTCCCAATGCAACTGCAAAATACATGACACCTCTTTTTCTTAAGCAGCACAAAGATTCCCTGTGAAGTCACAGCAATCTTCAAGTTTTCTGAAGTATTGACTATTCTTAAGAAATGGCTTTATGAATTGGAACAATATCCTGTAAAGTCTTTATCAATACTTTAATAATGATTAGGGCTTGGATTAGAGTTTAGAATGGCTCGGTGCCACAAGGGAATTCTATAATTACTGCTGATAAAACCTCCTCACCTTAATTCATCTATGCCACCCACATGCCATAAACATACGTGGGAAATATGCAAAGGTTCATGTGGTGGTTTGGGCTTTTTTTTTTTTTAAACTTTCATGTGTATTTCTCAGAAGTTAAACCAAGTGCCTTAGTGGCAGTGAGTCATATTGGACAGAGGTTGGAAGGTATGAAAATATCTACTAATTGTAAAATCATTATTTTAAAATGACTCTAAAATTGCCCTCCTTTTGATTTCAGTACTATTAGAATGTTATGCCTAGCAGTTCTTTCCAGATGCAGAAGAGGGTAGCTTATATCCTTTGTAATCCTAATTTAAAAGCGCTGTGATCATTTTGGGGCTATGACTGTTTATTAAATAACTGTGAAAACTACAAAATCTCATCCCTCTTGCTTTTTCTGTGACTATCTTCAATGGCGCATTATATACAACATACTTTGCATATTACCTAATATCCTGATATGCTCTCCAGCATTTGGACTCTCATATTTATAAATTAACAGATCTGTCTTTGTATTCCAAGTCAACATTCATTTCATATATGCTGTAGTTTTAAGTAGCACGTCTGTAGTTAGCAAAATCATGCTAACACGCAGGAAGACATAAATGGAAACGTAAACTTGTTACGAATAGTTGATAGATAAAATCAAACTTTATTTATTAGGCAGTCTTATTGTGTAGTAATAATGTGTAGTAAATGTGGGCATCAGTAATCCTTTTATATTCACTCTCACATGACCCTCCTTGCTGTACACCCTATTGGAGCAAATTAGGTAGGAAAGGAAAAATATTTCCTTTCCATATTGCAAAATACAGTATTTCCATATTGTACAATAATTCCATAGTATAAGGACCCTGTTTAAAATCTTTCAAGAGAAAACTGAACAATTTTAATGTTATATTGGTAGTCATTAGAGTGAAAGTTCTGTCTTAAGAAAGAAAACCAATGAAATTCCACATTTCTTTTTCCAAAGATTGTATGTTCATTCCCATTTCTAGTGTTTATTTCATTAATTTCTGATCTCATCTCCACCTGGTCTGTGTAATCAGGCAGTTTTCTAAAAGCCGGTCCTTCAAGCTGTGAAATGTCAGGTGGCACCTTCTGTGCCTTCCAAGCCCCGTGGAATAGGCAAGCGTTTCTCCTCCTCCTCCTCCCCACAGATACGTGTATTTCTGCATACTAATCTAGAGGGAATCCCCATAGATTTTTGGCTTCCAAGGGTTCACATTCACGTACCCCCCCAGCTCTGCTTCCTCAAATCCTGAGTCTGCTTTACAGCAAAATCGGTCCCACAAAGCCATAGGATTTCCCCGCCAAGCGAGAAAATTGCTGCAGTGAAAACAGCGTAGTTACATCCCCAGTTGTGTCTCAGAGCAGCAGGAGTTGTCTGTATCTTTCTGGCAGCAAAGGGACAGTAAGTGCCTAAGACAAACTAACAGCACTGGTGAAGAAATTATGTCCATGCTGATGCTTGAAATTGCATCCCTTCATTTCACAAAGTTACTTTGTCACAAGCTAGACGTACAGTGGCTGTTATTTTAAAAATACATGGCATTTTTACGATCAGAAACTGGTTTAATAATTTGAAAGATTATTTTGTCATCTATGAACAGTTGATAACCATAATTATCACATGCAGCCTCTTTATAACTCCTGTGTATCCTGATGGCTTCATGCCATTGGCTGAATGGGTTTAAATGGCTTAAAACCTCCAGAGTTACTCTGGCCTCATATGGCCAATTTATTTTGACATTGATTTTGCTCAGGAGAGAAGGAAGACATGAGCTATTTGTTTGGGATTCGTTGGACCTCAAGTTTGCCTGAGTGTTAGCAAAAGCAGCAGCTCTGACTAGCTTGCCTGATACAGGAGGCTCAGAGAAATGGCTTTTGCTGGGCACTGCCGTGCAGAGCATTTCACTGCTGCTGCGATCACATTTTGTTTATTATTTTCCTGCTGGAAAGCTGGGAGCTGCAGCATGGAGAGGTGCCTACAGTCACATCACACGATGTGCACGCAGCCGCATAGCTCTGCAGCCGTCTTAACCCCAACTGTCCTGGCATTCACTCAGGGGCTTATCTATTCCTGATGTGTTACCTACCAGCAAGGTGAGAGGTGCTTAGAGGCACTAACAGAGGAGACCTTGTCATATTTTTTTAAAGCTCTCTGCAGCTGCGTGAGCTGACATAGAAAACCCTCCTGTTTATATATTTATGGGTTTGCACTGTTCTTCACAGTTGATCCCAAGGTACTTTGATAACACTGATGTAATAGGCAATGTTTTGACTGTTACCGTAAAATACTGTAATGTATTTTTATTTGCAAGAAGTTTCCCCAGTGCCAGCCTGGTATACTAGACACCACCTCCATGTTTATTGTTAATCATATTTATTTGGTTACGGTATGTTCTAAATTGAGAAGTTCTGGGGAGGGGAGGGAAGAGAGCAGAGATTTCAGTCTCCTGTGGCTGCCAGCAAGGCTGTTTATATTGCTGTGGTTGTCATAGAAACCTAGGGAGACAATTAGAGTGTCCAAATGTTTTTCAAGAAGAATATAGCATTTTGGTTCTTTTGAATATAGGGAACTCTGTAGCAGCAGTGGCCCTGGGGAAGGGGGACCGCATAAGAATGAATCTGACCAAGTCCAAGTCAGGCCTTGAAGCAGCATGGGTAGTGTGCAACGGGTACACTTGTAAGATCATAAATGTAAGACAAAGAATAGAGATTGATTTTTTTATTTATTTAATCAGTTACATAAGCCTGACACTGGTATTGGAATAACACAGAGAGGAGTGTCTTGCCCAGGGCACCAGCACAGTTACAAAACAACTGTTGACATGCAAACCTTACTGTCTCCAGCTCTGCCCAGGGATATATAAAGGATGGTTTCAAGACAGTGAACACGAATATTCTTAAATTATTCACTTTGTAATAAAAGAAGAAGAACTGTGTCTTCTCTCTCAGAGGGTCCCTTCTCTGAGGGTTCTGTGTTGGGAGTCTGTTCTACAAGATTTGGGGAAGTTTTGCATTTAGCAGTAGCACAGAAAGGCTTGCAGTTCTGTTCTCTTCATGAACATCGAATTATAAAATCCCCACGAAGTTGATAAAAAGCATTATCTCACTTCTACAGATGGGGATGCAATGGGAAAGTTCCAATATGAAGCTCAGGTGGCACAACAGAGGTCATGGGCAGAGTCCATCTCTCAGCCAGGACTGAATGTGGAGGTGATTGCTTTCAGTTCTGTGCTTTCAGAGCACAAACCAAAATCTAGTTTTTCCCCACAATTGCAATTACTCCCACAGTACTCTTCGAAACCTTGAAACATCTGTCTGTGTAATTGCAATAACCCTAAAGGCCAGCCAAGAATGCTCTAGAAATAACTTTAAATTGCATTAATATTCTTACAGTTGAAATAATAACCGTGCAAGGAAAGGAGCTACTAATAGTGCCTTGTCATGACATTAACCTTGACATGAGTATGTTGTCAAGACCACAGCAGGCCCACAACTGTGAGCTAAAAGGCTCTCATGAGTGACTCTGAGGAATCTCCCTCTGGAGAGAAAGATGTTGACTTTATACAGTAAACAATTATGAAGAAATAATAACATCATCTGCAGATCAGAGGCAAGCCTAGAAGCCGTCCTGTCCACAAAATTAGCTGGCAGGTCTCCACAGTCCCCAAAGGAGGATGATTGGGAACAGAAATCTATAAAGGGAGAGGAGCTGAGTGATTTGCTTTCTTCAGCCATTTTTATTAACTTTGTTAGAGGCACATCTCCCTGCCACAGGAGTTTAATGCTTCATGGAGAATCCTGCTTTTGTTAATATAAAGAAGCATTCCCCTCTCTAAGGGCATTCATTGCAAAGGTGAGTGGAAGAAGAGCTCTGCATTTGGGAAGCGCTTCGTTTTCCTCTAGCCAGTGCTCTCCAGAGCTCCTTCCTTCCATGTAAAATTAACGGCATGTTTACAGATGCTCGATAATGCTGTTATGTGTCACTGTGTGCCTGTTGCTCACATCTGTCAGTTTGCTGAGGAGTTTAACTGTATCTCAGAAACCTGTTCTGGGGAAAATTGGGTTTAAATTACCCAGGCAATGTGAGGAAGCAGGTCAGGCAGGCAGTCAAACCCTGGTTCCCAGCTTCAGGAGAGTTTCCACCGCAGGAATGTGCCTAACGACCTAGGCGTTCGAGCCTGGACGCTAACTAGATTCCAGTGGTTAAAAAAAAAACCATAGGAGTTCATTAGCTGGATTCTCAGACAACAGCCTGGTTTATTTCCAACAGGGGATATGCCAGTGTCTATCACAGCCCTGGGGAGCTTTACATTCATACAGTGCTGCCTGTTGTCTAATGCATAGCAGATGAGACTGTTAAAATGATGAGAATACTCTTTCTTTGTAGCAACATTAGATTTTTCTAGAAATGTCCGGTTCCTTTTGCTGATTGTAAATAAAGACAGATATAAATAAGTTCATTACACTTGTTTTGCTAGTCACTGTCTTATAAAGATGCTTTTGCAATGTGACAAGTACCTTTGTAAAAGTTGCTGTGACTGCTTTACTAATGCTAAAAAATGTATGTGCATATTCACACATTTAAAGACTGAGAATCTATTTTCAGTTCGTCCTGGGGAACGGGTATAACAGACCTTTCCTGTTACCACAGAAAGGCTAGCACCAGAGCAGCCTTCCAGGAATGAAGTACTCTTCTGTCCCCGGGTAGCCATTGCTTGTTTTGTCATGCAGGAACTATTGGTAGAAGATTTAATTGCTGAAATGTTGATTTGGAATCTTTCTACAAGGGCCTGCATTGAAAAGTGCTGCTAAATTCAGCAGCAATTAGAGGAGAAACTAATGTTTCCCTTACTAGGTCTTCAGATCGATAGATGAAGATTATACATAGGATTATAGTTCTCACATTTGCAAAGTAGAAAGGTAGTAGAGGGAGTAAATGATTCAGGAAAGTAGCAGGATCTACAGAATATTTACATCTGCATGTATATCGGCAGCACTCAGAAGAGCTGCGATTATAACCAGTAGCATTAGCAAAATTTCCTTCTGGACAATATGCTAAATGTTTACTAAATTGAAATATTCATCACTTCAGTTGGAACCAGAACATAGAATCCCCCTTCTCCCCTCCGGGATCATTTAGGGAAGAAAACCAAATATATGCAGTTTCAAATATAATTAAATTCTGATTATCTTCAGCATTGTCAGTAAGTATGGAAACCTGAAGAAGCCGGGTGGCAGTACTCAATGCTATTTGTCTTATTTGATTAGGAATACGTACTTCAGCGTAATAATATCTAAAACATGTTAGTGAGGTGTGCGAAAACAAATGAAAAAAAGATCTGAAACTGATTACAGTCTTTGTCAGCCTAAAATCTAAGGCACAAGGTCTTTTCTGGGAGGAGGATACAAGACAGTATAATCACAGTCTAATGGTTGCACGTACTGGTGTGATTCTCGAGAGCTGGTGAGATAGAGGAGGAACTTAAGAAATCTTGTATGCATATTTTAATGTCATCTCTGCTAACTGGTAAGAGGAAATAGGAGGAATAGAAGGGTAAAGTGATGCGGAATGTTGTGTCCTTATAGATGAAGCCTGTGCTCTTGGTGATGCAGGAATAGGTAGCAAAATAAGTGCAATTTTAATGTTCTGATTCTTTCAGCCAGTCTTCCCACTCAAATCTTTGAGGCATCAGGTTTATAAGTTCTTTTAAAAGGAAATTATTTCATGGTGGGCCTGATAACCATGATAAGATCTCTTTAAGCATTTAAAAATATGGTAAAATCTGTATATGTACTTAAATAATTTAAATTGAGGATGAAATTTTGTTGTAACATTAACAGAAAATAGAGTCTCTTCATATTCATTTTCAAGGGGAAGAAAACTCATTTTGTATTATTTTATTTTTGACTGAATCTAATGCCTGACCAATTAAGGTACTTTGTATATTGTATCTGCATTTTAGGTCTAAACTAATGAGCAGGCCAACATGATAATCTAAACAGAAACTATTTACATTCCTTTAGGGTAATTACTTAGGAATTACTGTTAATAGCTCTAACTCATTATTTCTACTCAACCAGTGGCAAATTCTGGATGCTTGAAAGGAACTGACTCCTAGTCAGTCCTGTTATGCAGTGAATGTATTCTGACTCTGGAAATGTTTAGTTTATATGCTGTAGACAAAATTTACTTGTTGGAGACACCCAGCACAAACTAGCATTTTAAAGCAGATCTGGTTGGTTTGAAACATTGTTTATGTTGTTCTCTACCAGTTCGTTTGTATTGCACTTTGCTGCTGAACACTGCTTCGAGATCTTACTCTAAGTTACAATTTAACAGGCGTTCTGGTAGAACGATGAAGAGACAGATACTGACAGTTATTTGGAATAGTTGTTGTAGCAACTACTTCAGATGCTATAGCATTGAGGTAACTGGAATAGAAAAGCAAATGTGGCCCTTGAGCTAAAACATTCCGGAATGGAATGGAATGGAATAGGAATGCTGTTTTGTGTCAGGAAAAATTGTGTTACAGTTATTTCAGTGGAAACTGTTTGAGTTTGTTCTCTTCACCACTTAAAAGTGGTCCAAGGAAGAAGATGCTGTGGTGGTTAAGATTTGAATTTACATCCTGTTGAAGGAGCAAGCTTTCTACTCATTTCAGTCATTCTCTGGGCAGCTGAGATGGGACTAGAATAAATCTTGTTTCCCGTTTATAAAAGCGTATTTGCTGTTAGTTGACAAAGGAGATAGACAGGAAAGCGAAGGGAAAAAAATGCCAACAGATATGAGAGAGTTGGCAGTCTCTTGTCAGCACGCTTACACTATGTGGATAATTCCTGCAGCTTTCCTCTCCCTCTCTTATGAAATGTACACTGGAGAAGAGAGTCTTCTATTGCCCATAGGAGCCTGCTGCTAATTAGCTTCTTCAGCTGCTCATCATTTTAGGGACAGATTGAAAGACGTCCATGCCTCACCAGGGGGGTTCTCCAGGGCGGTATCACAGCAGGGGCAGAGCATGGCCCCAGCACTCTCCTCGGCCAAGGGAATCGCAGCGAGGGGCAGAGGAGGATGCTTCACCAGAGCATGAACGTGCAGGGAGCTACTGCTGGGAGAGAGCTGGGGATTTCCTCTTCTGCCTTGGAGCCAAAGCAAAAAGAACTGACTCATACAGGACACCCAGGTGATCAGGCCCCTCAGCATGGGTTTATGAAAGACAGGTCCTGCTTGACTAATCTGATCTCCTTCTATGACAAGGTGACCCACTTAGGGATAGACTGTGGATGTTGTCTACCTAGACTTTAGTAAAGCATTTGACACTGTTTCCCACAGTATTCTCCTGGAGAAACTGGGTGCTCACGGCTTGGACGGGCATACTCTTCGCTGGGT
>NW_009229505.1:0-9296 GCF_000690835.1 Fulmarus glacialis
GGGGTTTTTTTGCACCACCGCGGGCAGCGGAGCAGGGAGCACAGCGGCTCAGCCTCCCGCTGGTGCACGAGAGCATTTTCACCGTGGGGGAGTGCTGATTCACTTGATCGCTTACTGACTTTAAAAACGCTCAATCTTCGGCAGCGTGTCGTGTCTTCCTCCCCCCACCGCGATAAACAGCAGACCCGGGGAGATGTGTCGGCTCTACAGAGCAGTCCCTCCAACCGCCCCGAGGAGAGCAAAGCCCGTCACCGGCGATGGAAAGCAGCAGCCCGCACTAGAGGGGAGGTTGCAGTAGGTCCCCCCTCAACGCGGCGCCGCAGCCCCTGGGCGGGGGGGTGGTGGTGAGCACACCCTGCCCTGACCCGTCCCCGGCCCCCCCCAGGTGATCTTGCAGAGAGAGAGAAACGACCGTGTGTGTATCCTTGTAGGTGCATTACAAATAGGTTATCAAGCTGTGGGACAAGATTAAAATTAGGGGGAGCCAGTACCAGGGGGCCATCAGATCAAGGGCAGGCACCCATGGAGACAGACAGAACTGCCTGGTCCTCGGTAGACCTCCTCGGGTGTTTCACTGGACAGGGAGAGGCTGCCCAGAGAGAATTGTGAAGTTTCACAAGGTCAGATATTTTTAACCAGAAGGTAGAGTGACAGTGAGGATCAGCCCAGAATTTTGCTTCAAAGAAAGGGAAGCTGGTCCATGAGGGGACTGCTGTCATTTTTCTCATTGCTGTGATGTTCAGCCACACGTTTGCAATTTAGACCCACAGGGGAGTAGAGATATCACTCAGTCCCACTTTAGTCTTGTGACAACAGTGTACCCAGGGCATAAAGGCTGCTTGTGCTGGTGAGAGCAATGCTTAGGGAAGGTAATGCTTCCTGAAAAACGAACTGGAGAGGTCCTATCAGAAAACCCTGTAAGAGTTAAGGGTGACGCAAGCATCAACAAGGGCCAAGATACATTGAGAAGCCTTGTGCTATTGCTCCGTGTGCCGACTTTGCTTCCTGGGGAGTGGGAACTGAGCATCACTACACGGGTCAGGCTCCAGCCAGGACTACCTTCCTATTCCTTCCAGGCTGTCCTTCCCTCACTGTGACAGAGACACCTCATCCTAGAAAGCATGCTGCTCTTTGAGGTTTTGCAGGTGTTTACTCACATTTTGGAGAGTTAGAGACTTTAAGATGCCCCCCAAATAAGCAGGCTGTGAAAACTGCAGAGGAGCAGCTCTGACAAAATCAGGCTAGTTCACACCGATTAGCATTCAGAGTCAGTGAGACAGTCTGAGAGGCAGTTTGACTGGTATTCTTTGTTACATCCTCTGGGACTGGTCTCTCTTTCTTCACATTTTCTACACTTTTTTTCTACATATGCATTTTTAAAGTGTAAGTAAGTGAAGTTAAATTATGCTTTACATGAAAGCAGCATAGAAGCGATCAAGGCATGAGAACAAGCAAATAGCTAGGGCCAGTCACCTCCTATTATAATTGTTTAAATCAGGATTGACTTCACTGTAATCAGCAAAGTTAGCAGAGATCTAAATCAGCTTTTGGTGAATTTACTTTATTACATGAAGAAACACAGAACTTGTCTGGTCTTTCTTAGAAGAGCGCTGATTTGTCTTTGCCTGAGTTATGCTGTGGGTGTGCCTGTCACCAGTCCTGTCTCTGGCTGACCTTGGACTGATGTTGTAGTCTTGATTTTGGTCCTGTCTCCTGTTGATCTTACCTGGGCTCTCTGGATGGGTGATTCATCTCTTTGCCCTGTCTGGGGCTGCCTGAGCCTGTTGTCAGCACCTGGCTCTGCCTTCTGCTCTTATATCCTGTGAGACTGTGCTGTGGTTGGTGAGGGCACTGCCTGGGCTGTGGTTTCCCTTGGCTTCTGGCTTGCCTTCCCTTGTGGAGAAGCTCTTACTGCTACCCAGCAAGGGACACCAGATGAGTGGGGGGAGGTAATGGATCCATACCATCTGTCTGAAAAGATAGGTGGAAATGTAGAAAGCATGAGAAAGAATTAGCAATTCAGCTGGTTATCTGAGTAAGAGAACGGAGGCTGCCTAGCAGGAGGGACTGGAATATGTGATGGTCAGTAACAGGACCAAGTACTGAGAGTGTGCTGGTGTGGGTGCCTGGCAGCGAATGGAGTGGGAGGGCAAAAGGGGTAACATTTGTCTCCATCTGGAGAAGTCTTCATCAGGGTACTGCATGTTTTTCTTCCATCAGCTGGGGAGGCTGATAACAGATAGCATACCTGGGAAGGGGCTGACTTGGACACAAATCCAGGAGGAAGCCCTTGGAGGGCTGTGCTGGAACAAGAAAATAGGTAAGCTGTGGTGCCTGTGGCAGTGAAGCAGCAGCTTCTGATATCCTTTATGTTCTGGTGCCTTTCTCTTCTGAGAGAAGCCCAGGAGCTGTTATGAAATAAATAAATGCAGACTCTGTTCTGCTCAATCCCAACAGGCATTTCGGTAGTGAAATGTAGAAACTATCTTAGAGTCGAGGGGGAAAGGGATGACGTAAATGAAGTGGTAGTGTGTTTCTGTGACGGGCAGTAGTGTGGCTAGTAGGAGCAGCTGCTCATTTGAATGCTCAGCATTAAATTACGTGGCTGCAGATTGTCTGGTGCTGTTCTTTATAGTAAAGATTATTTTGAGACCTTCAGAGTTCCCCTGTTATCTTGAAGAACAGTTACAATGCTGACAGTTCTTGGACACTCAAGGAAAAAAAGCAACTCATAGCTCCTCTTCACCGTGATGCTCTGAGCCACTTTCACCGTTACATTTGCCAGCCTCTTGGGCTGCTCTCCCAGAGCGCTGACACAGTCCTTTAGTTCTCCCCACAAACTTGCCTTGACAGCTGATGTTCAGTACACAGCTCTTGCTGATATGCCTATGGGTGAACATGTGGGACAATTCCACTTCCTCAACAGTAAGATTGGTGTGACAATAAGTATGTTGCATCTCATCCCGTGGTGGGAGATACCTGCTGTTCATTACATCAAACCATTGGTTGCGATGCTGCACTACAAATGAACTTGGCTGTTGTTCCTTCTGTCTTTTAGAGGAATGATTTTGAGTGCTAAAATTTCATCATGTTTTATTTTGTGATCTGCAGCTCTCTGTCCCTGCTGCATCTGTGTGACAAGTCTTTTATTTCAGTGGTTTTTTCTCAGTTACAATCTGTGGCATCTTCTACCTACACGTTGTAAGTCCTAAAATAACTGTGTAAATTGCATCCTGTCTACGAGTACCGTTTTTGGGCAGATGATGTAAGAGATTGATGGGAAATGTGCCAGCTCTTTAGTTCTTCATTCAGCACTGCCTTAGTGCACACTTTTTGCTTTCAGAGAGAGCTGTTATAACAGTTCTTGTGCAGCACGGGCTGCTTCTGGCTTCGGAGTTTCTAAGTTGAGATGCCATTCACCACATGGCTAGGACAGAGAGAAATGCTCTGTAGAAATGGAACTATGTTCTAGGACTCCTCTCTATATTAATACTCTCTTCTGCAACATGAAATGGCCTGAAAAGGAGGCAATGGTAGCTTCTCACTGTAGAATAGTATATTATCTAATTGTAAAAGCATTCTCCAGGATCATTAGAAAGTTATCTTTGAAACTTTGCAAGCAGAAAAGAGAATCTTGGCTCCTCTATGTTTTAGGGTAGGAATGTGCACTGTTGCATATTGTAGCTGACTGTTTTAAGCATGCTACCTCTGAATTTTTTTTTTTAAAGATTAACTGGGAGCTAACTTTGAACTTGGGGGGATGAGGGTGGGTAAGATTCAGGGCTATAAATCCTGATTGGAAACTGATACTTTCTGAAGCCTGTAGTCTGATACCAAAGTTGCTGAGATAAGCGAGTTAATACTCAGCTTTGTCACCAGTGGCTCCAACACTGTATTAAATCAGTGCTTCTAGGGGTAGATCACACTAAGGGGCCTAAGTTGTTACATATAAGTATAGGGTGAGGTTGCTTACCTCAAACTGTACCTCTTACTATACGACCTGTTTCCTTGCCCTGTCCATGTCTTTGTCCTGTGATTCTTGAGGATATTGGTCCTTAACAACTGCTTTTGAGAGTTGATTGATGTAGATTGTCCCAAAATGTTAGCAGTCCAGTGAGTAACAAGCAAAGCTGCTAGACAAGGCACTCTGTATTACCGCATACTTGTGCACTGAGGGGACAGAACTGTTCTATTATTTGTGACTGCCTTCTGCTTTCTCCAAGTCTGTGTTTAAAATGTTAAGAATAGGGATTTCCAGGGCGCTAGCATTTTGTAGTGTAATGACAATGTGTCATTGTCCTGGTTTTGGCTGGGATAGGGTTAAATTTCTTCCTAGTGCTGTGTTTGGGATTTAGTATGAGAAGAATGTTGATAATGCACTGATGTTTTTAGTTGTTGCTAAGTACCCTGCTAGTCACGGACTTTTTCAGCTTCCCATGCACAAGAGGCTGGGAGGGAGCATAGCTGAGACAGCTGGCCCAGCTGGCCAACAGGGTATTCCATACCATGTAACGTCATGTTCAGTATATGAATGGTAGGCATGTCCAGGAAGTAGTGATCACTGTTTTTTTTGGGCATTGCTTGGCGAGTACACTCATTTTGTATATTCTATTCCCCCCACCCCTGCCTTCCTTTTCTGTTCTATTAAACTGTCTTTATCTCAACCCATGAGTTTTCTCACTCTTACCCTTCTGATTCTCTCCCCGTCCCACTGGGAGGGGAGGGGAGTGAGCAAGCGGCTGTGTGGTGTTTGGCTGCCTGCCGGCTTAAACCACGGGAGTCACTCTGCTGCCCTGCTTTCTGGGCACAGTTCCAGACACTGCCTGGTACATACCATTTACTTGCATTAACTGTAGAAGTTGAAATACTCCTGCAATTAAATTAAAGTTCTTCCAAAAGCCAGAACATACCTGCACATTCAGATTGTCAGCTAGTATTCTTTTCTTGCAAGGCTGTTGCCTGTTTATATATGCTGTTACAGTGCTTTGTTATTTAGCAAACTCTGAAGTTCATACTGCTTCCAGTCCACCCATTTCTCTAGCGTTCTCACTGTGCTGACCAAATGTGGGCTGTCTACTTAATACTTAAATTTGTTTTTTTCTATACAGGAGTCATACTTTCTATGACAACAAGGGAAATAGCATATTCCTTTAACAGAGCATGCAAAATGGTTTAAAATAGAAAGGAAATTCTCTTTCTGGTTGTATATTTTTTATATTCGCCTTTGAATATTCTCTGTTGTGTGTTTATTTTTTTCCTTCTCGGCAGCAATTTTAACACCTTTCACTATTCCCTTGTGTTCTCTTCTATGACTGTTTTCTCAGTCTGAGTGAATGTTTTCTTTGGCTTTCCTTTTGTTTAAATATGAGGAAGAGAGGAGATATGTTTTGAATTGAAATCACTGAACTGGAAAGGGACTACAAAAAGACTTGACTGCACTAAAGCTTCGTGTATTAAAATGCAGCCAAGTACAGTTCTTACCAAGTGTAGAAGAGCAGAAAAATACAAACAAGCTCAAAGAATGCATAAAGAAAGTTAACATGGAAATGGTTGAAATGAATGGGAAGAATTGAGATTGATAGTCTTGGGCATGAAGCTAGATGAGAATGAGCCAGGGGTGAGGTAGGGTGCTGAGGGTGGGGGAATGGAAGAGGTTAAAATGCTTACAATGGAAAAACATGATTGTTGTGTGTAGTCAATATTCTAGTTTTAGGCTGTTAATACTCTACTGAAATCAGTGGAATATAACTTGACTGAAACAGTAATGGCACAATTCCATGATGTAATGCTATGGAGCACTTGGCAACAGGCCCTTTAAGAAATGTGGAAACATGCAATTAGAATTGATGGAAAAAACACTAAGACTTAATCTGATTTGAAATCATAAGAGGCTGTACCAAGTATCGAGTGGTTTTGATAATACAGAACCTCACGAAAAAGGAATCAGTAATGTAGTTGCTTTTAAAGATTATTCAGCAAATATGGGCTGAGCCATTTTCTTCATTTAGAGTATTACCAGTAAAGCAAGGAAGAGATCTTTAAACAGTCTCCTCTGTCTGCAGTGTTTCCAAAAACCTTTTCAGTCCTGAGTCTACAAATAACACCTTCTTGGTTTGGGTTTTTTTTGTTTGTTTGATTCTGTTTGCCTCTCCCACCCCGCCCCCAATAATCTCAGAGTAGGCTCAGATACAATTTGTAGATGAGAATAAGGCTCATGACATTGATTTACCTTTCCCCCTTTCTCTATGAAAATGACAAAACTTCCACTAAATCATCCAGGTGATACGCCACTGTGAGTAGTTTCTAAGGAAAGAATGTGTATGGAGAAATGGAGGCTAGAAAGACCAAATAAGTAATTTTTTTTGAGCTGGCAATTGTGCACTGCTGAATGTTTGCTCAGCTTCTCTTTATATTAATTTTTTATTAGTGCCTTCAACAGCTTATTTCAGACTTTATCTAATTTATTTTTATTTCCTACTCTTTCTGTTTCACTAATAAACAAAAAATGGATTTAGTGACAATTTCTGCTGTAACCTGTTAATTCCCTCCTCAGTATGATGCACCAGACTTCATCCTTATTAATACTAGTAACTCCTCAGGTCGTTAAGAATCATGTGTCAATATAAAACCTAGCCACAAAATAAACCACAAGGTCAGCAAAGGTTTCTCAATCTTCTCAGGGATCTCAAAGTCAACAAATGTGATGTTTTCCTCAAATGACTAAAGAAGTAACACATCAGAGGTCCTTTAGAAAGGATTCAACACATTTAGTATTGTTCAGTAATCAAAAAACACTTTTTTCAAGCGAATACAGTGCTCTTCAAAGAGACAAGTAACAGCTCTGAGAAATGTTTCCTATACGTGGAAAAGATGCAATACACCCAGGGGATAGAAATGCTGTCTCTATTACTATTGTACCTGAATGTATACTTCAGAGACAATGATGGGTCAGAGGGCAATTCTGCCTTCACAGCAAGAGCTTGACGACTTTTCTGAAACTGCCAGTCAGGATACCCAGCTTGATGATGGCTATATTGAGGTAGTTAATATTATTCTGGACGTGTAAGAAGAGACTGTCTCATTTCCTGTGTGTGTTCAGAAGAAAGCTGGAGTGGTGATGGGAGGCCATAAGAACTTACTGAAGTCAGTGGTCAGCACTACATGGCTCTGTCACACTCGGCCCAGCCTGTTCCAGGTAACGTGAACTGCATCTTGTGATTCCTCACGCATCCTGTTCAGGGTTGATTGTATTCATTGGGTCTGCTGGTTTGTGCATCGTCATGGCAAGATATGTGTGTGGGTGTGTGCTTATCTAACAGGTAACATCTTGCAGCTTTATTTAGTATTTATGTTATCTCCCTCCACTCATCCCCATCCTCTGGATGAGCAATCCAGTTTGTTTGCCCAACATTGTCCCAATCCTCGTGCTTACCCACAGAAGTTCTTTTCAGTTTTGAACCAGTCTCACCCTGCAATGTGATTTCTGCACATGCAGTTTTTCATTTTGCTTCCATCCTTAAATCCTCAGCTCTGGGACGATAGAACAGAGGTGTTTATTAACTTGTGATCTCTACTTCTTCAGAGGATGCTGTTTCATGGTAATTACTCCCCTCTTCCAACAAACAACCTCTAAGGTCTGTACAGAAAAGATGAAGAAAAATGAGAAAAACAGAAAAAAATAAATCTGGTGATTAATCAGTCAATAAACAGCATTCGCAGTACACACAGTTACTAAGGGGATGCCATTTAAATGTATTGGCTTAGAAATTTGACATCATTAATCCATTATTAATCCATGAAAGAATATTTCTGGTTTCGCTGAAATTGTTTTGCATTCTAAAACAAAAAGAAAAAAGTGACAATATGCAAATCAAAACTGCCTGCAAAGACAACGTACATGGTAATGAAAGACTGTCAAAAGTAATCTGAAAATCTTTCCCCCTTGAGAATTATGATAGTTACCATAAAATTTATTTATTCTCACTAGTTTATAAAAAAAAAAAAGTACCCAGTTAGTCTCTAATCATGAAAATGCTAGAGACCATTCACATGAGTATAATTACTTATATGCACAAGGCTTCCAGGCTAACTCTTATAAACTGTTTTATTTAATATAAGAATTTATAATATTTGTAACTCAACCTATGATACAATACTTAGTAATTCGATGTGGTGGAATAGTTCTTTTTACAGCTGTAAAATTGTTTCAGAGCTCTTGAAAATACGCTTGAACCGTTCCTTCACCCTTCGTGGAAAACCTCAAGTCAAAGTTATAAAAAACCCTAAAGAATTACTTAAATTCAGGGGATACACATAAATAAACTCTTAATGGATATTTTCTTAATAATTTTTGGCTTTCAAAGCACATATTAAACCTTTTTTTTTGTTTCAGCAAGATACGAGTTTTTCTCAAATATAGCAGTTGCACCCCACTTACGCAGCTTCTTCTTTGTTGCATACTGTTATGACACAGAAGAAGAAACATTTAGATTAAAATCTCACATAATCCTTGGGCAATTTACTTTACAACCCACTTCTTTTTTTGCTTCTGTCAAGTGTTCAGGATATGTGAATAAAAAGTTTGGACTTTGAAACTAAGATTCTGAAGTTTGCACTACTGTACTCTTGTTACTGGACTCATTGCACTTTACTTGCTCTAACATACTTTAAATACAAACTGTTGGGATTTAAATAACTTTAAGGCAATCTTCATTTTCTTTGTAATGCCATTCCATTTTTGTAGGTTTTCCCTTCATATTTTCTCACATTTGGAAAGATATCTTTTTCTTTCTAAATCTATAGCAAGAGAGAGAAGTTGCAAGTTATTATAACCAAAAAAAAGGAGACAGATCCAGCAAGACATTCTCCCTAGTCTCTGATACAACTAGAGGCACTGTAAGAGAACGCTTACTGAACTGAGTGAAGCAGAAATCATTCTGTTTTCTTGAGGTATTTAGTGCCCAAAGGATCAAATTTTGCACTGACTGACATTCTACATTGCTAGTGGATTTTTCTAGATTTTGTTTGTTTGTTTGTTTAGATTAAATGACGTGCGAAACAGCAAATTTGGATTTTCTTCTAAATTCCAAAGTTCCAGTCCCAGGTTGATTGTGTTCCTGTAGAAGCCACTGACTTCAGAAAAACAGGCCTTCAGAAAAATGGTTAATCTACTACATCCTACACAGTGTGCACATAGTGCCACAAATAGCGGAGAGCAAATGATCTTATCTGCATGTGTAGCATGAAACTTACAGGTCTTTATCCCTTGCATTAGCCGAGGAGATGTGTCCTGGTTT
>NW_009229506.1:0-381 GCF_000690835.1 Fulmarus glacialis
GGGCAGAGCCCGCTCCCCGCCACCGGCATCGGTGCCAAAACAAAAAAGAGGACCTGGAATACAAGGCCTGCTCGAAGGAAAAGAGAGAGAGCCCGGAGAACGTACATCAGCCTGGACTGCTGGCAAGGTGCCATCCATCTGCTCCTGCCGGCGCGGGCTCTGCCACCCGAGCAGCGCCGGGGCAGGCAGGGGCTGACCATCCCGCAGCCGTGGCAGGGCCAAATTCAGCGGGATGGTTGGGAGCAGGCGTAGGGTTCGTCCACGAGCCAGGCCCTTTCCCCTTGGAGAGATGCTGCTGCAGGCAGCGCCTGGAATTTGCAAGCACAGAGCTGTCACCATGGGCCGGGGATTTCTGCCGAGGCTACCTTCCTCGTTAGGGAA
>NW_009229506.1:405-1465 GCF_000690835.1 Fulmarus glacialis
ACGCTCTATGAGATATGCTTAGCTTAGCTGTCTGCATGTCTGCTTATTAAGCTCTGAGGTTAAGGATTTAGTTCCACATATCAGTTTACTTAGAAATAAAGCATCGCTTCACCTTTTAATCTCAAGTATGCTGCATTGTCTTGCCCGCTTCCTCTCGTGCCCTCTCCCCACGACCTCTTCCCCAGCAAAATGCTGGAAAGTTATTAGCAAATATTCTGTGAAATATTTAATATCCAAACAGCGGGGTCTGTGCATCCCATGAGAGACTCATAGCCCTTATGGTCAGGACAAGAAAAACAAGGATTGTTTGCAGGCCCCCAGGTCCTACTGGGAGACGCTTCGAGGCTGGGGTTGTTGCCAAGCAAAAACCTCACAGTAAAGCAACCCTTTAGATGAGTTATGAACCAGGCTAGCTGGGACCAAGGTATTCCAGCTTGGAACGGGCCCCAATTCCACTGTGCCCACAGCCTTTGCACAGAAGCAAAATAGCCCATACAAGTGCCATTTGAAAGTGTATTTTCCGGCCCTATGTTAGTGGAAGCCATCTTCCTCTTCTGTTCGCAAAAGGATTTACATTGAGGAAGTCTGAGCTCCTTCTGTCTGCAGGAAGGGCATGACAGACATGTCAATTGGCTTATGATTTGTTTATAAAAAGACCCATAAAAGTATTTGTTTATGTGTTTGTCAGGATTGGGGGACTTTCAAAGGTTGCGGAAGGTTTTCTAAAGCAAGACTGCAGAGCTGTTAAGTGGCATAAACACTTTCCCCAAAAATGCATAAAAGCATACAACCTTTTTCTACTCGAAATACTTTAGCTTGCCACTGGGATGAGCTTTGAAAAAGCTAAAAACCACACCTGAAGTGGGCTGTGAAGATTTATCCACTCACGGCAGGGCACAATGCTGACTTTTCCCACCCCTTAGCGGAACTCGGGCAGATTCAGCACCCTGCAGCCCTGCGCAAAGCTTCCCCGGCGCCAGGATCGGGGCTGTGCGCCCAGCACTCGCTAAAGCCCCTAGACCTTGAGCAGGGCCCAGCTAGTCCCACGCCCCCGGCCCGA
>NW_009229507.1:0-2232 GCF_000690835.1 Fulmarus glacialis
TAATAATAATAAAATTAAGGATTTCACCTAATCATGATTTTGTAAGAAAGAATGTGTTTAAACTACTCTTCTAATTAAAACAAAAGAAATTTTAAGAAATATAACTTTTTATATTGTAAAAATGTGGAAATTGTTTTTCTCAGCTGAAGAATTTTTTTTTTTTTTTTTTTTTTTTTTTTAAATTTTATTTAGGGTTACTAGCACTTTAAAAGGTTGAATGCAAGTCTGAAATAAAAATTAAACTTTTTTTTTTTTAACCAAAATTTGAAAAATAAACTGTTGGAATATTTATCTGTGTTGTGGAGTACAATTTCTGGATTCACATCATAAAGATCAAGAGACACAGAAGAAAACTATTTTAACTGGAATATTTCCCCAGCCTTTTCATCCTTCTTCATTTGAAATTGACATTCATTGGAGAGAAGGAGTAAAAAAGCATCAAGAAGAGAGCTTTCTAAATTTCCAGTTAAAAGGTATGCTTACTGCATGTCCTATGATTCCTTGATCTGCTTTTTCTCTGAGTAAACTGAGCGTATTCTCAGGGTTGTATAACATACCATAAAAAACCCCTGAATCTCACCTAGTCCAAAGAGACAAAGCAGGGCAGAGGGATGGTGGTCCACCTGGCTAAATGCAAATGTCTGCAGTGTAGACATCTCTGTCACAGCTAGTTACATATATTCCTTGTACAGTCAATGGAGAGAAACAGGCTTAAGACATGATTCATGTAATCTTAACTAGAAGTTTAAAATGCATGTAATGTTACACTCTGAAGTATTTATTTCTCATCACTGGTTTTAGAGAGTCCATATATTGAGTTTAGAGGGAAATATTTCGATTACAAATGTCTAAAGTTATGTGATATTAATTCAAAGAATCTTAACCAAACTTCTGCAAGAAATTATGAAGTTTTCAGGTGCAGTTTAATAGTAAACAAGACCATTTAAAATCAATATATTAAAATGAAACATTGAGTGTCTGTTAAAATATTTCAATAGGGAATGTAGAAACAAAAGACATCATTTTTTTATGATGTAGGGCAAAACTGAAGTTAAATGTTGGAATTCTTGTGCTGCAGATATTTTGATTTCATCCAGCTCTAACTGAAAATGGAATTTAGTATAACCTCGGTCCAGTTTACAGGAATATATGTAACTATATATATATGTAACTATATATATATGTAACTATACTGTGGGAATTGAATAACATATAATTTGTTACAGTAAATAGAATTAAGCCTTATAAAATCAGATACGTATTTACAAGAGTATTTTGTGGTAGTATTCATGAATTTTTGATTAAAGATACAGTTTTTTGGTGAGGTACTTAGAGCAGAAAATAAGTTTAAACACATAAAATAATCAAACCTTCCTTAAGCGTGTAGCAGGAAGACTAGTTTTAAACCTGTTCTTAATCTATTATTGTGTTCAAATGTTACAAATTATCATGTTCCAAGTCAAGTAAACAAAAATACTGTGAGTGTGATTGATGTCCGCTAGCAATGAATGCAGGATCAAAAGTCAGAAGTATTTAGTTTTCATGTAAGCATTATTCAAGATATAATGAAATTTCACAGAATCATTCCAATTCGTATTGCTCTGTGATTGAATAGTCTTGATCAGAATTTCTTCAAACAAACTTTTCCTTTTAAACACACCTGTTCAATCTCAGGAACATTGTGTTGGTAAATCTTTGCAAAAAATCAACATTTTCAGGCTTTAGTATGCTGACTGATACCAGTGTTTATCTGTTTGATGGTTATTTCTGATGTCTTTAATCTTTTAACTGAATTTGTGTATAAGTATGGAAAGCCAGACTTTCTTAAACACAGAAATTATCTTGTGAGCCACTCCCCAGTTAAGTTTACCTGCAATATTCCTCAGATGAGAATGAATACAAATCTAGCCTTAATGCTGAATTCAGAAAATTCACTTCTGAAGGCAAACTCACCATGGTAATAGCGTGTATGATACAATATTATTTGTTTCATATAGTTTCATACAGCAGCTTCATTCAGCAGTTGGTCTGAAAACTGTCCTGGTTTCGGCTGGAATAGAGTTAAATTTCTTCCTAGTGCTGTGTTTTGGATTTAGTATGAGAAGAATGTTGATAACACACTGATGTTTTCAGTTGTTGCTAAGTACCCTGTAGTCAAGGACATTCAGCTCAAGGAAAAAAAGCAAAACAAAACAAGCATTCAGAGGAAGCACAGCCAGGACAGCTAGCCCA
>NW_009229508.1:0-4790 GCF_000690835.1 Fulmarus glacialis
AATCACCTCTTCTCCAGGCTCCCTCCTAAAGACTTGGCAGCAGACTCGCTGTTTGATGCTACCAGGTAAGAGGCAATTGGTCAGAGCACAAAGTAAAATGTCACCCAAATGTCACAGCAATTTCCTAAGTGTCCACAAAATGGCAGATGCTCCTTTTCAATGGCACGTCGGCTTCTTCTTGGAACAGCAGCACCTCGCTCCTATCCACTGTCCCCCTTGTCATTGCTCTGCGCGAGCACGGGGTGCTGAGGGACACGGCTGCCATCGCACTGGAAGAAGAGACATTATCGCACTAAGAGAAGAAACCTTTCCTGGTCATGAAAGCAGGTACGTTCATCACAGCCTTGTGGTGAACAGCTCCTTTTCCAGCTTGGCTGGGGAGTAGCTGGTGCCCACTCAGAGACCGAGGCAGACCATTTCTGCCAGCCTGGTTCTTCCTCCCTTTGACTTTGAGCCCCATGGCCAGAAAGAAGTCAAGCACTTTCCAGGATGGGGACACCCTTCGCCCAGGGCTGGATGAAGAAACAAATCTAATTTATGTCTCTTCTCATTTTAGAAGGGCAGAGCTGAGGGGTAGCGCTCTGAAACCAGCGGTAAACGTACAAACAAGTGCCCACACGTGCTTTCTCGGGGCTGGGGACCCTTCACACTGCCCATGTGCTCTCGTGGCTGTGAACCTCTCAGCTCCTAATCCGTTAACCATTGGATTAAACTGTGTGATCACAAAATTACCCTGGGCCATCCTAAGCACTTTGCATGCTTCCTCTAGGATGGTCGCTCCCCATCTGTAACCTGTGGAGATGCTCTCCTAGGTGCATTAGACTTCAGAGCCATCTGAAGTCCTTCCTGGAGGCTTCCAGAGTCTCTTCATGTTTAAGGACCAAGCTGCTATTTGCAGTACTTGCAGAACCACTTTCTGTGGACACCTGAGGTTGCCTGGACTGCACCAGGTGGAGAAGAGAAGTTGCCTCCTGCTCATCCTGTTCCCAAACCCTCCCAAGGTCTGTGAGAAAGCCCCTGCCCCACTCCTCAGACATGGGTGATGATTTTGCACTTCTGATTCCTGCAGGACTGGCTTCCAACTAAGATGGCTGGGCACACCCTGTTATCACCAGGGCTTGATTCCCGACAGTGGGATAGCTCTTCCTGGTGCTGCTGCTCCCAACTAGCAGGTTTTCCACAGCAGCAGCAGATCGTGAACCTGGAGCAGAGCTCCAGTTTGGTGTCACCTTCTCCTGTGCCAGGTCATCTTCATACTATACACATTGCTGGTACTGTACTTGCTTCAAAGGAGTAGAAGATGCCCTTGAACAAACATGGCCATGACGGCACGCTGGCAAGTAACTCTGCTGTGTGCGCGGTGCCTCGCTGTGCCTAGCACTCCCGGTACAACGTGCACCGCTGCAGTCTGAGCTGGAGCCCTTCTGAAGAGGCTGGCAGAGCCACAGAGCCTGCTCCCTCCTGGCAGCACGTCTTCTCGGACATGACCTCATGCGACTGAAAAGACGTTGCATAGGAACACCTCTCCCTTCTCTCCTGCTCATTGTCAGCGTGTATGCAATACCACACAACAGTGATACATGCTCACAACGTAAGACAAGTGTCAGAAGCAGCGAGCTCTGACTGCTCTGATGAATATGTAAAAATATCACCAGGAGCCACAGAGCAAAATGGACCAGGAATAAGAATACGTATTCTGAAATAGCACACCATCTGCTGCATAAAAAAATCTTACACAACCACAGCCAACCCATTGGTACGTGGTGTATGGAGGCAGCTCTCCCCTTCCCAAACTTCTTCAGCAGTCTATTCTTTACAAACCTGGAGGGAAGCCACATCCTCTGCAAGAGCCGCAGACCCAGCAAAGGGTCCTGCCATACGCGTTTTCTTCTTTCAGTTGAGCCCTGTGCTCATCCGACAGTGACCACGCTGTCATCCCACCACGGCACCAGCGCACAAACTATTGACTCAGTGGGAGTGAAACCCTGGCCCTATCCAAATCACAGCAAAAATCCCATTTATGTGGCTATGAGGATGCAAATTCTCCAGCTGAGTTTGAGAGCGGTACGTAAAGCTGCACATTGACGGCTCCACGCAGCTGCTGTGCTGATGGGATTGTTTTGCCTGTGATCACCCACTATTTTACAACATTAATTCATCTGATCCCTTCATGCTTGTATGTGCATTCAGTTCTCGCAACTTCAGGATCAGTTTTCTAAATATCTATATCAATGTATGCATAAATAGCTATACTTCCTATTTTGCCTGCTTAGTGCGTTCGGCACTCCAGACATTGCTTTAAATTACTTGTCAGACACCTACGAAACATGCATTAACATCATAGCTAGTTTGATGAGCTGCGGTTTGATAGCTTGCTTCTGATGAAAGCCCCCACCACTGCAAATCCAGGAAATTATGGTATTACAGAATGCACAGCCCCTGCATGGCAGTGCTGTAATTATACATCTTCTAACAATTAAGTGCTTACTGATTATGTGTTGAAAGGAAGCTGAACACCACCAGATCATATCATTGCTGATTTATTGAGTTGTTATTGGCCACGTCCTGAACCTCTGTCTGTCCTTCCTTGATCATTTACCTGAATAAAGATGGAGAATTTTATCCTGAACCTCTATCTGTCCTTCCTTGATCAAAACTCCTCATTTACCTGAATAAAGATGGAGAATTTTGCCCTGTAGTATTTCAGGCAGTAGTGTGTAATCTCAAAACCTTTTCAAATGCTATTTATAATCCTGGAGCATATTGTTTTATGCTTGTTGAGTTTTATAAACAACTATTCTTCCTGCAAGGATAAAAATAAAGTCAACCAATGGCTTCTGCATTTAAGTCAGGTCACCACAAAGTGCAATAGGCAGGATTTAAAAAGGTCTGGTTTTACAATTTATTGAAGACAAAAGAAAGAAGGCTCTTGAAGGCTTCCCGATTTTTTGTGCGCTACAGTATGTTATGTTTAAAATAAGGTCATATATGCATTATCTTTATGCTAGACATTAGGCATGAAATGAAACAAAGCTGACAAGCAGTTTGCTGCATGTTCTTTGTTAATATCACAAACTTAATTCAGCCGCGAGAAGACTCTCTGCATAGAGCATGTCATTGACAAAAAGGTACTAGACAATCGTAAAGAGAACAAGGTAAGTGATCTTCATCATTATTATTATTATTTATTCCATCTCTTCCCTTTTCCCCCATTAAGCATTTCATTTGGAAATTCACTGGGGAAAAAGAATGGGAGGAAATGCGTTCTGCTTTCCCCTCTGAATATCCTTAAGTCACATATGTTATAATATATTCGCATTTTTAAATAAATACCCCTCACAAAAACAAATTAGAAATGGTTATTTATGTCTTACGAAGCTCTGTTACCCTGCGGTGCTGTCAAAGGTCAACCATTGCCTCTAACTTTGCTGTGCACACAATGACCTGGAAGTACCATCGATAATGACCCTATGGCTGCGAGTCTTGAAGACTTAATCATCTGACATCCAAGGAGCCCTACGGCATTCGTACTTGGCATTTGCCTTATTGAAATGTACACAGACAATATGCATTTTAAACAACTCCACACTGCGTGCCTAAAATAGTCATCGGGCCACAGATCCCTTTCTGAAACAGGCTTCCCGCTATTTCAGCTCTCTCGCCTTGATGAGCAAGTCAGCTAACGAAACAATCTGATGCATCTGGGGCTAGAAACTAGCTGCATTTATTATTGGCATTTGCTCCATATTGCAAGAGAAAGTTATCATCTGCGTCATCTGGAACTTAATTACTATCTGCCACCAGCCAAATTTGATTTTAAGCCTCTTAGAGAGAGTTCATAAAACACAACAACAAAAAGGGGGGGGAATTCTGCATTAAAAAAGAAACCCAAGCAAAACTGAGTTCTGCTGCAAAAGCAGCTGCACCTGGAAACCCTGTGTAGCTTTGGTGCTTGGTCAGCGGGGTCTGCCTGCCCAGCCAATGCCCTGCTCCGGCTCTTAAAATGGTCCAAAAAAGCCAATTACTGCAAGTCTTCCTTCGGTCTGATAGAGAAAACCCAAACCTACAAGGAGGAAGATGAGAAGTCCCTTGAGTATGAAAGCCAAAGTCAGCGTTAACTATTGCGATCACGAAGTACGTTATTTAACGATCCCCTGCTTAGGAACAATTTTGCAAGACCACCATATGTTGCAGACTGAAACGGGCCTAGCAGGAACAATTTCTGATGTATAGCCATCGGCAGGCTTCGCTGGAGCATACGCTCTCACCTTGAGCAACTGCGGACATGCCGACGGAGAAGCGCCTGCTCATCTGTTGCTGTGGCTGTCACGCTCCTTCCAGCTAATTAAAAGCTCTGGGTCATGGCGGACCTCTGGGCCTGCGATAAGCCGGCAGTCCTCATCCATATGATCTTCCTGAAGCGGTGTCCTGTGCCCCCAGCCCCGGCGAGGGAGGCCTGGTGGGGTGGGCAGGGATGGATGTCCCCCCTTGGGTCTGGCCGAGGGGCTGGGAACGGCCACGCACCGGCTCTGCCCGCTCTGCCGGAGAGCGGGTCTGCTCCGAGGGGGAATTTTTGGGGATTTTGAAGCACTCACTGCTGGCCGGGCAGAAGAGGCAGTGGTTTTGAGATGGGGTCCACCTGGTCATGTGTAGGCTGGACAAGGTGGGATGTCACCACATCGCCCGGAGTGACCCCCGTTGATGGGAGAAGCCCGTGCGAGGGCTGCGGGTACCTGTGGACCTCCCCAATCTGCTTCAGCAGTTCTGTGGGGGTTTGCCGTGTGTTCCCG
>NW_009229509.1:0-258 GCF_000690835.1 Fulmarus glacialis
CCCGTCTGCCCCCGCAGGTTTGGGCCCCGACCATGAAGATCCCGCTGCTGGTCTCCACGGGAATCCTGCTGGTCGCCCTCCTGCCCTGCCAGGAGTGCAGAGCCCTCAGCAAGAGCCCGGTAGCCGCCCACGGGGCTCTGCACCAGCCAGATTTCTTCCGGCAGCAGCAGCAGCAGCAGCAGCAGCAGCAGAGCCCCTCGCCCTGTGACGCTGCAGCGAGCTACGGAGGAGGCAGCGCAGGGCAGGGAGGCTCCGACC
>NW_009229509.1:310-685 GCF_000690835.1 Fulmarus glacialis
AACCCTGCCCGTCCTGCTCCGCATGGGAGAAGAGTATTTCCTGCGCCTGGGCAACCTCAACAAGAGACCCGTTGGCTCTTTCTCCGCCTCTTCCAGCAGCACCAGCCACCTACAGCCCGAAGCCTCCGCCAGCAACTTTTTCCGGGCGGCGGTGCAACAGCTGCCCGAGCGCTCGCTGGGGAGCCCCGAGGAGGGCGAAGCCGAGGGTGAGGCCGTGGAGAGGGAGAAGCGATCCGAGGAGCCCCCTATTTCTCTGGATCTGACTTTCCACCTCCTGCGAGAAGTCTTGGAGATGGCCCGAGCCGAGCAGTTAGCGCAGCAAGCTCACAGCAACAGGAAACTGATGGAGATAATCGGGAAATGAAACGGCCCCTC
>NW_009229509.1:713-1308 GCF_000690835.1 Fulmarus glacialis
AATAATTACACCGTCCGATGTACCATAGTGCTGCTCTGATGTCATCTCTTTATTTTTATATAGCTTTAAACCTAGAAGGGTGTACTCCGAACAGCCTCTGTCCCTTGACTAGCATGCACAACCGTGTACCAAGTGCAGAAACACGAGTGTCGTTCGTAACCTCCCCTACCTTTATTTATTTCTCCATTTCCCAGTTATTCTAGTGCCATCGCTACGTAGGGATGTGTGAGCATTAGAAGAAATGGTGCCAAGAAGACAGATAACTTTTCTGCTGGGGGCAGGGAGGTGGGAGGGGGAATCTCTGTAAGCTACTTTAAACCCACTTTTTTCCTGTAAACATTTTCACAATAAAACATCTTTTCAGCGCTCGGTCGATTTTGTTGTGTAAGAGAATGTTTAATATTTATATTTTTAATAAAAGCTGCAAAGTAACGATGGCTTGATAGACTTTCTTGCTTAGATGCCCGAGGGCTGCTCCGCCTCCCTCAGCGCTTACCGGGGCGGGGGGGCACCCACGGCCGCGGACACCCAGAGCCGCAGGGAGCCCTAAATCATCCCCGGGGATGATTTTCCCCTCCCCGCCCCGGGGAGCTCC
>NW_009229510.1:0-730 GCF_000690835.1 Fulmarus glacialis
TAGGTTACGTATAGGTTACGCGTTGGGGATGTATAGGTTACGTATAGGTTACGTGTAGGTTATGCGTTGGGTACGTATAGGTTACGTATAGGGTACGCGTTGGGTACGTATAGGTTACGTGTTGGGTACGTATTGGTTATGCATTGGGTACGTATAGGTTACGCATTGGTTACGTGTAGGTTACGTATAGGCTACGCGTTAGTTACGTATATGTTACATATAGGTTATGCATTGGTTACGTATAGGGTATGAATTAGTTACGTATAGGTTATGCATTAGTTACGTATAGGTTACGTATAGGTTATGCATTGTTATGTATAGGTTACGGTTTGGTTTAGCATATAGGTTACGTATAGGGTACGTATAGGGTACGTGTTGGGTACGTATAGGTTACGCGTTGGGTACGTATAGGTTACATATAGGTTATGCATTAGTTACATATAGGTTATGTGTAGGTTATGCATTAGTTAGATATAGGCTATTTGTAGGTTACATATAGGTTATGCATTAGTTATGTATAGGTTACTCATAGGTTATGCATTAGTAACGTATAGGCTACTGCTAGGTTCCCTATAGGCTACTCCTAGGTTCCCTATAGGCTACTCCTAGGTTACGTGTAGGTTATGCATTAGTAATGTATAGGCCCCCGCCGGGTCCCCTATAGGCTACTCCTAGGTTCCCTATAGACTACTCGTGTGTTACCTATAGGCTACTCCTAGGTTCCCTATAG
>NW_009229511.1:0-549 GCF_000690835.1 Fulmarus glacialis
AGTCACTGGTAGTGCAGCTGCGCAGAATCAGAGCGTGTATATAGCAGGTCCCACACCACGCACGGGTGTACAAATAACGGTCGCTTCTCACCTGTACAATATATACATATATCTCTATTTTTAATTCTAGCGCTGAAAGCCACTGTTCCGAACCCAACATTAGGGGGTTTGGCCCTGTTTGGTTTTGGGTTTTTTAAAATATTTTTAGCCCTCTGCTCAGTCCTAGGGCCTTGGCCCCAAGCCAGGGCCAGGGCTTGCTCAGCAGCGGCGTGCTCGGGTGGAAGCACTTTGTGGCTCAGAGGGGGGGGGGTCCGAGCTGGTTTCAGAGGAGGTGGTGAGTGATGGAGGGATGCAGGAGGAGGGCAGGGCTGGAGCACGCAGAGCAGTGGTTCGCAAGCCGAAAGGACATGTTGCGCAGGAGGCACTGTTGTCCTCATCGTGTTCGTACAGCAAAGGGGGGATTTTCCGGCAAGCAAGGACAACCCTCCCCTTCTCCCCGCCCGCCGCAGCTCGCCCTGCCCCAGGGAGAGGGGCCACCGCAGACTCCCC
>NW_009229511.1:567-3825 GCF_000690835.1 Fulmarus glacialis
CCTGAGCTTGCAGGCAGTCGATAATGCTGTATTTCCTCGCTTCTCTGCCTCCAACTTGGACAGGAAAGTGCTTTGTTTTAAACACCGAGAATCACTAATTAAAAGGCAAGGTTCCTCCGTGAGCAAACAACGGGGCTACCTGCGGTGCCAGGGCCGAGCTGGCAGCTGCCCAGCAGAGGCACACGCAAGAGCCGAGCCACCAGGTCGGGTGGGGACAGGGGCTCGGGGCTGGAGCACCGCAGCTCTGCAGTAATCACCAAGCGTAAAGCTTGCTAACTAAATCCTGCGGTTAAATGTTTCTTGGAAAAAGCAGGGAGGGAGCCAGCGCGCGAGGCGGGAGGAGAAAGCACACGCAGCGTAGGAGAGGCAGGCCAGCCCTAGCACTGGGCGCCGCCACAACAGCCCGCTACACGCACCCCTGAGCCGTCCCACTTCACTACTAGCGCGCTTGCGAGTAGCGTCCAGTTCCCATGCCTTGCTCCGAAACTGCAAGCACCCAGCGATTCCGCTCCGGCGCAAGACAAGAGGGCGACGTTAGGCAATTGCAGAGCATGCAGAGACCTCCACACCCTCGTGCCTGCCCAGAACCCCCCAGGATCCCAGAGACTCTGTTGTGGACCACTGCCTTAAAACACGCTGGCAAGCGTGTGCGTGCGTGTAGAAAGATTCGGCCTGTGGCCAAATTCAGGCGTGCTGCAGCCAGGCAGCGCTTGCACTGACCAGCCCTGAGGCATAGGTGCCCCTAGCAGTGCCGAATTTGTGCCACAGACTGCAAATAAGGGGGGGAAATTCTACAGAGTAAGCACGAGATGTTAAGTGGTGCCGAGCACCTCGTAATCCCACCGAAATCCATGGAGAAAGGGTTGGTGCGTCGGCCCGTGCTTTAGGAGAAAGTACAGGAGAAGGGAAACTAGGAACTGCAACAGGTTGGTTATCCGGGGCTGCAGCGCAGCCGAATCCGCTCGCTCCGGAGCGCTCCCTCCCCAGGGCCCCGAGTTACAGCAGGGAACGCCGGGTGAAGGCGCGTGCGGAACTCTGCCCCGCAGGAGGGGGACAGGGACGGTTACCGCAGGCTGTTGCTGTAGACTCCAGTACTCTGTAACCTATTGTCTGTGTAAGAACAATGAATGTTAACACGGTAAGTTATTATTACATTAAAAAAAGACCACAAAAAACGCTCTTCATCTGCAACCTGTTCATTGCTAAGAGGGGAACTACTGGGTGAGCACCCACAGCACCAGATGGACTCGGCAGGGGACCGGTCCGCTGGGGCACAGGGCGGTGAAGCGTCCCGCCAAGGGGAAGGGTTTGTGGCAAGCGTGGAGCTGCTGGGAGCGCCGGCCCCGGGGAAGGAGCTGCTGGAAGCTAAGTGGGAAGAGGTAGTTACAGCAGCCGCTGGAGTCCCAGCAAGCAGGTTACACTTCCACGCTCATTCAAAAGGAAGCCAGCAAGGCCACACACTAAGAAATAAGGAGCAGCACCAAATCACTGCATAATATACACACTTTATTTATGAATTTGTATGTATACAGACTTTCTATACACACATTACCTATATAATAAAAATGTACATGTGTATACATGGTCGTATAAATATAGAACTGTAGAAATCTTAGAACTGATCCTGTCTATTCACAGCAACTCCTCCTGTGGGACTGCTTTGTTCGAGTAGCCGTCATTTGAGACTTGGGCAAAAGGGGCAAGTGTCATTTGTGTTGGTTTGTGCCCAGAATTTGATGCACTGGAAGAGAGAGAATTAGTCAAGAGCCACTGGCACAACTCAAAGGCGCTGTGAACAGCATGGCACTACTTTTCCGGAACGGTGCTGGCAAGGGCACTCATTTTAAGGGACGGTCTCTTTTGCTCCTTAGAGACAGCCTCCATCAAAAGGTCGCCATGTGGAGGGAGCCCTCTTCAACCTAGCAGGATCATCAGCCCCTCCTCAACACATGGTTTTCCATTTCCTCGGCAGTTGCTGGAGGCCCCAGAGCCACTGGGACGAGGGCTTTGCCTACACAGGTGAACCACTGCCAGCACTGTGGGATGAGAAAGTCTCCTCCTCTTCCCAAAAGCTCCTGTGCACAGACCGACAGTGCCCAGACACCTGGGCGGCGGTGGCAGCTCTCTCCATCGCCCTGTATTCTACATCCTCCCAGCCTGCCCTGCTCCAGGAAGGCAAAAGGCCAGGATCTGACCCTCCCAGCAAGGAGCACAGGCTCGGGGACAGGAATAAGGACAGCCTGTTCCTAAAGCCACCACCAAATGGCCACTCAGGGTGGCCCAGCTAGGAGTATGGAAAGGCGGGGTGACAGGATGCAGAGAAGTTGTTTATTGATCACTTCTCCTGGCAAGACCTCAGGACAACAGGGACTCGCTACACGTGCCCAGGGCCCCGGAAGGAATCAGCACCAGGAACCATTACGAGGAACCCAAGAGCAGCACACAGCCGGGGAGCACACTCACCTCCTTGTGCAGCACGTGTGAGCAGGCCATGGGGTGAAGGTCACCGGGCTGCACAAGCTTCTGGCACATTAGACACAGCTTACAGGCAGCCGGGGTCTGGGACGAGCAGCGAGGGAACAGAAAGGAGACAGGCACGGAAGTCAGACACCCCAGTTTGGATCTCATATTCCACATTCCAGCTACTCATCCTGCCAGCTGCAGCCAGGGGCCGCAGTTTGCCCAATTCCTCCCTCTGCACACAGCCGTCACACTACGTTAGAGCCTCCGACTTGCAGCCGTTCCCCTCTTCCCCAAGGTGAAGCACAAAGGATCCATGCCCCTCACCCTTCCCTTCTACCGCACCGGCTCGAGGAGCTGCGTGAGGAGAGCAGCTTCGCTGGCTCGTCCTTTCGGCCACCTCTCAAAGGGCTCCCCTCCCTCCGCTTTCCCTGGGGATGGCGAAGCGCTCCAGGAAAGCCAGGAAGTCTTACGTGTGACGCTGTTCCAGGGTAAGCCACCTGGGCCGGGGGCAGGAACATGGGTGTGCTGATCTGAGGCAGCGGAGCAGAGAACATGGGGGCCCTGATTCGACCGAGAGGCTGCAGCAAGGCAAAGAAGGCACATCAGAAAAGCCCAGAAGGAAAGGACAGCCCAGTTACCCCAAGTCACCTCGGGAAAAACTGCTCCCAAGAGTTACGCCGCAGTCAGCAGAAAGGGGACACCCTGACGCATAGCCCAAGCCCGAGCTCTGTGCGGTCCCGGCAGCAGGCACGGCTTCTCACTGCTACCCAGGCTCCCCGTCCCAGCAGCCCCCCG
>NW_009229512.1:0-8140 GCF_000690835.1 Fulmarus glacialis
ATATATATATTTATAAAAATAGATATACTTTGGACCAGAGAGCAAATGATTATTTTGTGTAGATTATCCTTCGCCTACAGATTTCAGAAGATGGAAATTTCAGGCTTCTAATGGAAATTCAGTTGCAGCCATGACTGTGAAGCACCTCTGACACTGCAGAATTATGAGTTTCAGACTAGTACAGCCCTGTTGTACTTCAGATAAAGTATTCCCGATTTACATCCTTGTAAATGAGATCACCTGCTAATGCAAACATTTTCCATGATTTAAGTCTTTTAAAGAAGGGTAGAAGCCATTCATACATATTTTAGAGAGAGAGAGCCCCTGCAGCTCGTTGGAATGCTGTGAGAGGTACAAATGTGGGAGGAATTCAATGAATGGATAAAAAATACAAATCCTGGAGAAAACATTCTGCTCGGTCGTTAAGGATGCATTACTGATTGTGGATGCAGCCCTTGGTAACGGCAAGTCCAAGTATGCTGTTTGCTGGAGCGGGTGGTTCGTTCGACTGGGGGGCCTCTGTCATTGAGCAAATCTCACTCAGCCGCCTCCACCTCTGGAACAATTTTTCAAAGTCTTTTTCTTCTTGTCCTGAGCAGGGACAAGATGATAACAGTGGCTGGCACTAGCGAGTTAATTTTATAACGAAAACTGACATCCTACTTGAGAGCTAGCAATTCAAGAGAGTAATGGATTGTCAGTTTTAGCTGGAAAGTGGTTGTTATATGATTTTAGAAGTCTTTTGCATATTTAGTTTGTCCCACTTTAAATAAATTTGGGTAAGATTCATCTCGTTAGCTCCAAATGCAAGTCCCTCTTGAGGCCTGATTGAGGAAACAAATTAGACTTTGCAAACATTGCAAAGACTAAATCAATACATTAATATTTAGGGGACATTAAGGAGGCTTATTAAACAGAAAAAGGGCCTTGAGTATTACTTTGGAAATATCACACATGTTTAAAGAAACAACATAGGTTGTGGTTTCTGACTGAATCTATAAATCGCATTTACATAGATAACTGAATTATTTACACGCACACCGTGTCACGTGCAGCGTACGTACAGAATGAGACGATGCGGAGAGGGCAGAATGGGAGCAAGTGCCGTGTCTCACACGCCCAGGGTCTGCCCCGGAGGAGCCCCAAACGTGCCCAGCACGGGCTAGATTAAAATAAAAATTAAGATGTCAAGTAACTAATGTAAGAAAGCTTTTGTGTCACTGATTCCCCGGTATTAGCATTTGGTCCTGATGGAAGGCACTGGTGTAACTGGGAACTGGGCTCCTGCGGGACGGGGAAGGCAGAGGGTGCAGCAGAGACCGTGGGCATTGGAGACAGGGGGTGGCAAAGGGAGTGAGACCTGTTATCTACACCTCAAAGCCTAAACCACGGACCCGTTCGAGCTGTGCATCCATGACAGACCAAAATACAGCCTTGAAAAACACCCCTCGATCCAGACTGTGCCCGCGGATCCTGGCGCTGCTGTCACCAGGAGCATCCCGGGCTCCTCCTTCACGTTCAAGGAGACGAACCCAGCTGTCAGATCCTTAATCCCATCGGTAGGGTCACAAACCTCGCTCACCAACATCACGGCCACCCCTGCCCCACCAGCCCCCGCGGGAACCGCCGTCCCGAACCCTGGACAGCCACCCACAGCGCCATGGGGACCAGCACCTTCCCCTCCTCTCACATTAAAATTCGCACATGGCTACGTTATATTCGCCTGGTCTTGTACGAGTGCTCTCCCTTAGCCGGTATGTTTGTTCTCCCTTCCTGGGATCCACACCAAGCGCGTTAATAAAGCACAAGAAAATTCTCCCCGAGCCCTCACTTCGCCGGGTTAAACAAAGCAATCTCTTTCAGAGGTGTTCTTTGTTCTCCTGATCGCCCTGGTAGCCCTCCCCGGGCAGCTGAGGTCCTTCTGGACACCCTGTTTGGCCCCTGTCTCCCTGGAGCCACAAACGAGAAGCCTGACCTGCCCTTTCCCCAGACGGTGCAATAGCATCATTGCTGCGTCCTGACACACGGGGAGAACCGGAGGCTGGGGGCCGTCACCCGTCGCCCTGCCCCGCGGCAAAATTAATTCTCAAGGACATTGGTAAACATGTCTTAATATTTTTGCAAATTGAAAGGGAAACACAGCTTGGAGGATGCAATTTAAACTTTGGTAGAATAAATGTCGGATTAGAAATGGCAGACATTGCAACCTTTTGCTAGAAAAATTACAAGCAATATAGTGTGGTAAGAGGTATTCCATTTTTTTTGCTTTACTGTGGCAAACATCTGATGTTTAAATCATCTGCAGTTCATGACTTTGCAGATCAAGCATCTGGCACTGAGGTAGACTGAGTTGATTACAAACTCCTACCTTCTAAACTTTTAATTAATTATTTCATAATTCTTACTCTTTTTAATAAGGTCACTGAAATAAAGTTGACTGGATTATCTTCCTCTCTTTCATGGATTTTTTTTTCACTGATGTAAATGTGGGCTAAAGACACATTAGGCTTTTTTCTTATTAACTATCTTGTTTAATTTTCTTGGTACAAAAAGGTGTAACTATGTAATAAGCAACAGTGGTCTAGACTGGACTTGGTGGTCTCGTTAAGGCGCTGAGCAGGGATTTGGGAGACTGAAACTCAACTTCAAGCTCTGCCAGGGATTCCTGACTGACCGCGACCAAACCCCACGAGGTCTCTGCTCCCTGTATCCGCGCGTGGGACGGAGAGCCTGCTGCTTCCCTTCGGCCTTGGTTACTTACTGATGATGTTCCATTTCTATGTTTTACTCACGGAAATGAAGGTATCTTTAACCCACTAAAATGTATTTATTCTCTGAAAGACTTACATGAATATGTTCAGAAATTGTCAGCCCAAATAGCGGAGAAGAGGATATTCAAAATGACAGCTACTGGATCTGTGTGTGTAGAAAGACCTCACACACACCCCCCCAAAAAAAAGAGAAAAAAAAGAGAGAATTGGATTTACATGGCTTTTAAAGTGGAGTTTCACAGCAAATAATTTTGCAATCTGGAGTTTGAACCTATTTGGGAGCTTATGATCAGACGTAAGTCTTTATTCATTTAATTTGCGACACAGCGCACACACCCCTGGCTCTTCCAGCTCTGCTGTTTTCAGCAGGACAGAATACAGCCTGTAGGGCAGAGGAATTTTAAAGGGCTAAGACTTTGCTTTTAAATTTTCTTTTTCTCCTGTTATTTCATGTGCTGCTCTAGGTCTGCTGCTGATCATTTATTCACAACGTAAAAGGAAACCCAGCCCTTTGACTGAATGATTTTACTTTGGCAAAAGATCTGCTTTTCCCTTCATTTATTTCTCCCCAATAGCAGAAGCTGTTTCTAATCTTGAAATACAAAGCCATGAACAATATTAAAAGGAAACATAAAACTGCTTCCGTAAAATGTTACCGTATCATCCCTATGAACCCTATTCATCAGAAAAGGCCATACAAGCTTATAGCACCAATTAGCTGTTTGATGTTTCCTTTGCAGTCTCGGTTACTTGCAGACAGGTCAATCCCATCTCAAAGGCTGCATGAATCTTGCACCCTCACCTCCCGAGTCTCGGCACACGGAAGGTGAAGCGATGGCTTTATTAGCGGCGTAGGTACGAAGCGACCGGATTAAAAGTGCGGGCAAGCCCCAGTCCCATTCAGGCCCGCTGGATGGGTAACGACAGCGGGAAGTGTGGCGCAGATCTCTCTAAATCACCGTGCGACACCCAACGCTGATTCAAGGTGGGATCCCACCCGTGTGGGATGAGCGATTGGTGTGACTCACATCCGACCCACTGAGCCGCCATTGCACGGCTGATAATTATTAATATCTATAGTAACAGGTACATAAAGATATCAGCTGGAATGGAAAGAAATGGCCGCAATCATCGCCGAGATGGGATGGTGATCCTGCTCGGCCGCTCAGCAGATGCAGGACCTCTCCCTACAAGCAGGGAGCTCGGCAGCTTTCCCTTCGTGCTAAGAGAACTACACAGGAAAAAATACAGGGAGAGGGATTTTTTTAACTGTATCTTGCAAATGGCTCACGTGTTCTGGCTGTGCTTCAAGGAGCTAGTCCCTACTTCCTATGTAAAATATAACTGAAATAACATTGGAGTAACTGAATATATATATATACTACTGAAATAATTATTGATACTGTCACAGCTTCTTCATTCCAGCTTCCCAATCCAATAGCATCCAAATACTTCTGCAAGCCATGAACAACCCCCACGTAAACAGTACGTTTTTGGGTCTTCACGCAACAGCCGCCTCTGAGAAAGGTTTAAAAATGACTAAGTGATGGCTTTTTGGCTGTACTAATAAAGTAATGTTCTTTATGCAACAGATACACTTAGCTCTTACAGCACTACAGTCTAACATTCTTACAAACCACCGGGGTCTAAGGGTCCAGTGGTTAAGGATAATTAGTTTGAGAAGCATTTCATACACGTTATTTGTAAGAGATTTTGGTGTGCCATATGGATTAATAGAGATTGCCATTTAAATTCTTCTGTTTTACATTCATTGCTTTATTACTCATAAAAATGCAAAAGAAAATGTTAATGACGATTACACCAAAGACTAATAAGTTAAAGCCTTAGGTTATACTTTGCATTTCTGAAGATATAAATGCAATCGCTTAATAATTATGCATATTTTAAAGTATTGAGTTATTATTTCTCTATATACTTGTAGTTAACCTAATTAAGCCTAATTATATGTTTATATGTTTTATACGTGCAATTAATTTTCAACTTTTTTTTTTAGCCCCTTGCACGAGGGCATTAACTACTATAAAGACAATCAAAACTAAGAATTGTTCACCCTGGAACAATACAATAAATATTACCTCCACGCGTGTAAAACTGACACTGTTGTTCTGCCGCAAACTGTCTCACGGAAATAATGGACTGTTCTTATTAACAATGTTGGCATCTTAGTATTTCTGTGAGAAAACTGATCTGGAAGAAACAAAAACTATGGATTTTAATGCAGAATCAGCTTATTTTGTCTTCACTTGTTTATTTTGGTTTTAATGAATTTCTATTGAATTCCTAAATCTATTTTCGAAAAAATTGCTTTATTCATTCTAATTTTCTTTTTTTTTCAGCCGATGAGTTAATTCTTGGTTTTATAACAACGGTTGTGATGGCACACACCAGAGAAGACACTTGAGGTGCTCAAACGAAATACTGCATCTTTTAAATGCCAGTAAAATTCACAGAAAGCTTCACACATAAAGCTTCACGGGGGTAGGACACACCCATGCGGGCAGGTAAGCTGAGTGCCGTGGGAACAGAAAGACGACCTTCGGGGCTGTGGGCTGCTGATGGGGTTTAAAACGCCCTGGAGAATCCTTCCTTGCAGCTGAGCTGCCCCGGGAAGAGGACCAGCTTTCCGAGGAGCGACCCGCCACCCTGCCCGTCGACGCGGGAGCACCGCGGGATGAAGCAGTTTTGTGCTTTCTCCCAGGCTGCCCTCGAGGAGCGGCCTCTGAAGGAGCCCACAAACCAATTCGTTTTCCTCCTTTAAAACTCTCGTCAGAACAGTCCTGCAGGGAAGCTGGAGCCGGGCTGTTGGGGAGCCGGCACAGCCGGTGGCCGTGCCACCTGCGAACTCTGCCTGACGGATGGTGCTCTGGCGTCTGTCTCACCGCATCCGTCAGTCGTCCTTTATTTGATACTTTTATTACACGATCACCAAAGCACGTCTTGTGGCCTTGTTCTGTCCCCAAGGACAGTCGGGTCCTGATCCGCCACGACCCTTCCACGGCGTGCTGCAGTAGCGGCACTGGCTATTTCTGAACACATCTTGACATCATAAAGGAAACGAGGCTGTTTCTGGCAATATTTGGTATTAATGTTAAAATGCACAGGCTGTAAACCTTCTGTGAACTCAGCACCTGATGATGCACCTTTACATGGTGACTAGGCTGAATACCATGCAGAACAACCAAGTCTTGAGCCGTGCAGGAGACCTATACCAAACTGAGAGATACCTGCAGAGTACCACTGCAGGGAGGTATACCTCGACTATTGTGCTGGTATTTTCCTATTATACTTTTACATCTTGTTCAATTGTCAGCAGAGCAGGAGTGAGGATTTAAACCTGATTTTGGCAAGTTGCAGACCCTTCTGAGCTAATTATCTATCTGCAGGTGGCTAGAGCCAATGGCACAGTCTATGGCTACATAGAGCCAAGAAAAAAGAAAGAAAGAAAGAAAGAAAAAAGCTTTAAAATGTGCTTAGCTGACGTTTCCCATCTATAAACTATTTTTTTCTAGTACATCTCCAGTAACGATTTGCAATTGGTTTAAACACATACCTTGTACAGTTAAGTGCACCTGCATCGTTCTAGGATTGTGTTGAGTTTGCACAGAACAAGTGTATGGACCGTCATCTGTCACGTCTACGTCCTGTATCTGCAGGCTATATTCTCTTCTATTTGCTGTTGCGATTGAAACTCGAGGATCTACTGACCACTTATCACTTCCAGCGAAAATAATGCTCGACCGATTCAGCCAGGCACCTTTTGAAGCTCCATCTTCCAAGTAACACCTGGGAAAAAAAGGTGAAACCGTAAGTATGAAAACATAGGAGCTTTTAAATACCATTAACTTGCTATTGATTTTTAGACTGAATACAGCTATAATATATTAGAGTTGAACCTCAAAACGTGAGTCATTTGTTAATTCACAAATCATCATAAAAACAAAAGCCTATCTTAAAAACACACAATAAACATAAATATATTTTTCTGCTATGTTCTTCCTTTCTGATTTTCCTGCTGTGAGTGTTCAGTGGAGCAGTAGGTAGAAAGTCTCAGTTTATTTCCGACCTGGACTCAACGACTTCATCGGAGCAGCCCTTTCTGCTCCAGTTTCAGCCCGTGAGGATCAGGAGTAGGCATGTGCGCCTGTGCAAAATTACTGTCCTTTTCCTAAGACACAATAAACTTCTGCTTGCTCAGTTAAGGAACCAAGAGACTTGTTCCACCAAAAACTATAATGACATCTTAGAATCCAAAACAATATTTTTTTCTTTTCAAAAGGTTATTAGGTTTGTCATTGCTAATCATATTCAAGGCATCTCGTTTAAAACAAACATACATTCAATTAGCATGGATTTCCCTCCTGACAACAACAATGAAATATAAAGCATAGTTCCACTAAATATTTTTTAAAACATCTTTGGTATGGTAGTGACTCAAATGAATGTGATTTGTTTATTATGCCATGCTTTAGCTTTTTTACAATTATTATTAGAACAATAACTAAAAATAGTGCTTTTCAGGGTATAATAGTCACCTTAATCAGAGCTTGGTGAGTAACAACACCCCTACAATCAGAAGCAGATGTACCCCAGACAGATTCCTTTCCTTCTAAATTTTAGTTCAAAAATATTCGTCCATAAAGTAAAGACTTCGTTTTTTTAAAATGAGTAAAAAGTACAGCTGGAGAATGAAAACACGTATATCTGAAGAGTCTGACAGCATTTCTACACAATATCTCGGGGGTTTGAACATGGCACCGGAGATTGCGAGGGAATCGCGAGCTGAGCACACCAGCGTAGGTACTGCAAACTGTCTGAAGCTAATCAGTTGAGAAATACAAAGAACAAGGTATATTGCAAAATCTAATTTGTAGTCCGTTTCACCATCTGTAGATTCAAAAACCAGTCGGAGTATTAAAGGTCAATGTTAATTGAAAATCTTTTCTGTAGATATGCAACCAAAAAAAAAGCCACCCAGGCGTAACAGTAGTATGACCTTCTACTAAAGTAATTAGGCACTGCAATATGCTGCTGTTGTCAATATTTTGTATTGCGTATTAGGAAACATTTGTAATTTCTCTCTAAAACAGCTTTCCATCTTAAGTTGCTCACTTGCACACCGCGACGAGGAGAACTGCGCTGCGAAGGATCCTATTAAATGTCACTGGCAGGTCCTAAGAATAGCACGGCATCAGGCGCGAGTACTAGAACTTTGTGGGAAACGCGGCAAGAAGCCGGTGATTAACGTTGACAGTACTTCTTAGCACAATTGAGGAAATAAGAAGGAAAGCGGTCGTCTGTCGGGGCGGGATCCCCGCAGAGGCGAGCCGGCGCCGGTGTGAGCGCGCGGC